>NC_081764.1:28905126-29205126 GCF_963082965.1 Carassius carassius | reverse complement strand
AGCTGGCAAAATCGGTCAAAATCATGAATGACGCTAGACGACAGCAGCAGCTAGTTTGACTGATATACACACACAAGTATTTGATTAAAATATCTAAAGCACAAGAAAATGTCAAATTACAGATAAATGGCTTGCTTATCATCTAAGTCCTAAGATAGGGTTCTAACGTTACCTGTTTTTAATACAGTCTATGGTTTTAACGTTACCTCATTCATAACCATGTATGACAGTTTGAGTAAAATATAGTAACAACTTACAAAATTAAACATAATATGATGAACAGTAAAATAATATTTCAGTTAATATATAGATAACCTTTAACGGCAGACAAAGCTAATAACCAAGCTACGTTAACTGGTTAGCTCGCGAGCACCTGTCAAAACTATGGCAGGTCAAAGTTACCCAAATGTGATTACATACTGATATTTTACTAAGTTCACAATGCCATTTAGTATTCAATTTAGTCGTGTCTGCAGCAAGACACAATGCTGAATATAACTAAGTTACAGCCCGTAATCATATTTATAAAAACATTTAGCCGCTTAGCTCTCTAGGCCAAAATTAGCATTGAGCCAAGATGCTAACGAGTTTAAACGGCTAACAGAGTGATTTTGATGGGCTTAGGTAACTAAAATGTCTTTATCATTCAGTCTCCTAATAAAACAAATAAAACAAAAAGCATTTGATCACCTGGGTGAGCTCGGTCCGTTCACTTCCTCATCCACAAATATGAGGCCTCGAGACGAATCTGACACTCTGACAGACTCAATTAAACGACATCAACTTTAGTCCGAGGCCTGACTACGCGGCCGAATCATCTCCTGCTGACTCCAACGCACTTTACAAGTTGGTGAAAGCTGCTGCAGCGATCCCAGGCGAGTTTTCGGAAGAAAACCCCTAATCATCAACCGCTAACCGGGGTTTGTTTACATTGGATTCAACGCGCCCGACCTAACGAATATCAACTACTGTCAATTAAGACTGAGGGTAGAATATTGAGATTCACGATCTAAAACGATAGCTATGCAGAAGCATGAGAAGGTATGGTCAGAAAATGAACTCAAAAGAGTGTACGACAAATTTAGCAAAATATGTTAGATATTAAGTACACTTAAAAACACGCGCAGACACACACACACACACACACACACACTACTTTAGGACAGCACCGCTGTCTTTTGACTCAAACAACTCACGTGACTCCCCAGCGCCATCTGTCGACTGACACCTAACGAATGCCTCGGATCATAGATGTTTATACGTAGATACCTCATTTGGCCTCTATACATAATACATAAGCCGTAAATGTCGAAGACTATGGGATTAGAATCCCGCCAAATGTATTGCAGTCACAGATCGAAAAATAATAAGCATAAATAAAATATTTAAAAACACGTGTAAAATAATAACGCACAAAACCGAAAAACAAATGCAATTTTATTTAAATAACAAACAGCGCAGTCATGGATTACACAAAACTGAAACATGAATTCAAAATTTTCCAAATCGCAAACAAAATCAGGTTTCCTGCTCATATGTTATTTCTTTGTGTGCTTGTGGTCTTTTCCCCTTTGCCCTTGTTTCCACGTTCTGCGCTTGCGTTTCTAAAAGTTGCAGTTTGAGTTTCATGTAAATCAGGGGGGCAGGGTTTCATATTTTTTTGAAGCACCCCTGGGTGACCCCCACCTGCTGTTAGCATTCCATTGACTCCCATTCATTTTGGCGTCACTTTGACAGCGAATAACTTTACATCGGAGGCGTTTAAAAACTCCATTTGTCCATTAATTATTTCTAACGAAACACGGAAATGTATAAAAGGCTCCATTACCTTGTATCTTACGTTATGGTCCCGTAGAAGCAGTTTTTGTAAAAAATAGGTTAACGATTGCGTCATAACCTGCGACTCTCTGTCGCGCAGTAGAGAAATTACCGTATGGACAGGAGGAGAAGCTCGCAGGCAATCTTTTACTGTCTATGAAAGTCAAGGGAGATAATTAATCAGAATACTTACCAAAATTTGCTCCTGTTCACGCTCGCCTTCTCTGAAAGATTCGGTGGGTGATTCAGATTTCACTTGGCAAAGCGATTAGAAGACTTTCAGGTTGCTCACGTGACATCTACGTCATCAAGCTCAGTTTGAGTCTGCGCAGTACACCCGACCCCCAGGAAGTGCATGCTTCTAATCGACTTCATTTTTCTTCGTTGAATCCAATGGGGTCGCTGTGTCCATTTCTTTTACTGTCTATGATGTAAATCAGGGTAGGCTTCAGCGTCACCATTGGCCCGCAAGTTCTAGATTGACAGCTGCGCCTCTAGCCAATCAGTACAAGGGGGAGTTGACGTCACTCCAATGCGACTCGTGGCTGCTGTGGCAGGTGTGTGAAGATGGATAACCAGCGTCAGCAGACAAATCCCGTATGATCTCAGGTAATTAGCCATAAATATTTTGTTAGTGGGTGACAGAAACATTCCCTTTGTGTATTATGATATTTTCTGCAAGCACTATGTAGTCCGAGTAGGCCGATATCATGTTAACACGTGTCTTGTTAGTTTGGTTTATTTACCAATACTTTATATTTTAGGCAGTTGGGCTGCACGATAAATCACATGCGATATTTAATTTATCTTATCAGTAAAGCCGGTTGTGTAATCAGCAGTAAATCTCCATCACCTGCGCGCTTTCACAAGGAGCAGCATTAGCTTTCGACTTGAAGCAGCTGCACAGAATGATCACTGTAGGACATCAAAGTACTTTGCTGTCATACAGTGTTCAGGGTTGCCAACTCTCACGCATCCCTGCAGTGATCATTCTGTGCAGCTGCTTCAAGTCGAACGCTAATGCTGCTCCTTGTGAAAGCACGCAGGGGATGGAGATTTACCGCTGATTACACAACCAGCTTTACTGACAAGATGCGCATTAAATATCACACAAAGGGAATGTTTCTGTCACCCACTAACAAAATATTTAAGACCAACACTTTGATCCCCAACTTTCTACACAAATATAGCCTACCTTTTAAATAAATAAAGTATAAACTGTAGGCTTATATTTTAATTTTGAACTCAATTGTACTCGCCCTGTGTCTTCATGCTGTCCTCCTGTTTGCTTTGGTGTGGCTGATAAAGGACAGATCATTAACGGCTGGTCTATGTGGTAATAAAGTAGCCTACATCGGGCGGTACATCCAAAAGCCCACCTACCATTCATAGACCTCAAATATAGCTTTTCATCGAAAAGATGTATGTAGAAATAACTTTATATGGCCGCTCAATCTAATGTTGACCTACAGAAATGTGCGCTATTGAAGTGTGTGTGGACACTGAACAGCAGGACAGATGGAGGCATCAGTGCTCTCAGTTGCTCTTAAAATGTGAACTTGAGCGAGAAACTCCATGTATGAAAAATAAATCTATAGAGAGTGCCATTCTCAGAGTGCAATGTCTATGCTCAAATGAAAAAAAAAAAAAAAGAAAACGTGTGTGAAATGCACAATGTGCATTGTTTAAGATTGCTTTCAGTTCAATAAAATAACAAAAAAAATTATTTAACTAAAGTGGGCATGCTGTGATCTGTGCTGTATTTTTTCACTGTAACTGACAGATTCCGGCAAAAAAAAATACAACATGGGAGAGGGAGAGATCGTGAGTCATTCCGGGAAATGGGACGGGATTTTCCCCCAGTTTTTTTCGTGGGATTGGGATAGGATCTTTTTTTGCGGGAGAGGGACGGGAGATATTTGAAAATCCACTCCCGTGTCACCATCACCCTCTACTTCACACACACACACCTGCCAAAACAGCCACGAGTCGCATTGGTGTGACGTCAACTCCCCCTTGGACTGATTGGCTAGAGGCGCAGCTGTCAATCTAGAACTTGCGGGCCAATGGTAACGCTGAAGCCTGCCCTGATTTACATGAAACTCAAACTGCAAATTTTAGAAACACAAGCGCAGAACATGGAAACAAGAGCAAAGGGGAAAAAACCACAAGCACACAAAAAATTACATATGAGCAGGAAACCTGATTTTGTTTGAGATTTGAAAAATTGTGAATTCATGTTTCATTTTTGTGCAATAGAATTTTAAATGCGTTTACATTTTTGATTTACACTTATTATTTTTCGATCCATGGCTGCGCTTTGTTATTTAAAAAAAACTGCATTTGTTTTTCGGTTTTGTGCGTTTTTATTTTACACGTGTTTTTAAATATTTGGTCTTTGCTTGTTATTTTTCGCTCTGTGACTGCAATACATTTGGCGGGATTATAATCCCATGGAAGACCTCTACGTACTTAGAGCTGTCGAATGAGGAATCTACCTATACATATCTATGCTTCGGATGGCCAGAGACTCGCAGTATCGAGTTCTAGCCATTCCGAGAATGTGGTTCGCTTCCTCTCGACCAATCAGAACATGGGCTTCTTGTTAAATAAAGGTGCGTTCACGCCATATCGGAATTCCCGTAATTACTAGATCTCAGCTTGTAATAAGCGTTCACGTCATTGTAGAACTCGTAATTACAACTTGTGAACCGGAAGTTTACTGAGCTAATCACTGATCTATATAGATCAGTGGAGCTATGGCTTGTACCAGGTGACCGCTGTACCATCTGCAGGTTGTAGAACGTCACGTGTTGTCATTTCGAAATTACGGTAATAACGATATGGCGTGAATGCTGCATTATTAACATTTTTCTTTTGGTTATTTGCAGGGGTGACGCTGCCAGTGGACTAAGGGGGCTGAAGCCCCGAAAGTTTTCATTTAACCCCCGATTGGCTTTACTACTATGCCCTAATTTATGCATCATCACTGAGTTTTCATGCGCATTAAATAATTATATTAAAACCCAAGGATTTGCTATCTACACATCCAGTAGAGTCTACTTACGTTGTCATTCACTCCCGACAAGAACCGCCCACTGAGGCTCTACTTCTGACCGACATTTCCATAACCCTGCATTGGGCCGATTAATAGATTAGGCCTATACTTGTCTTTAATAAATAAATAAAGCCACTTAGCCTATGCTAGATTTTAAACACACACACACACAGGTCCTTCTAAAAAAAATAGCATATTGTGATAAAAGTTCATTATTTTCCATAATGTAATGATAAAAATTAAACTTTCATATATTTTAGATTCATTGCACACCAACTGAAATATTTCAGGTCTTTTATTGTTTTAGTACTGATGATTTTGGCATACAGCTCATGAAAACCCAAAATTCCTATTTTTGAGAAGGACCTGTATATATATATATATATATATATATATATATATATATATATATAAAACCACCCTATTTGTAATTAAGATAATTCAGCTAATGGCAAATGAGACATTTAAGATTGAGTCTGTTATTTGTCCTCCTCTTTTCTTCCGCTCGTCAAACCATTCTGCCATCTGGTGGTTAAATCTAATAATTACATAGAGATAAATGCATTTACTTTAAATCTTTTTAATTTAGTATTTTATTATTATTATTTTGCATTTACTTTTTTTGAAGAGTCATGTGTCATCAGTCTATCAAAGTTTAATAATGAAATTTTTAAATTAGTTAGAAGGCCACATTTTTGAGACTTTGAGTCACATACAGCATTTTAGTGTGTAAGAGGCATTTTTTTTTTTCATGTAGTTCAGGTAAGTGTGACAAAGACTTTTTATAGCATAATAAAAATAAAATATAATATAATATAATAAAATATAATAAAAAAATATTTTTTTTGTTGTTGTTCCTAAATAGTATGTTTAAACAGACAACATATGAATAACTCAGCAGGTCTTCAAGGTGTAATTTATTCATACAAAATTCTGTAACTTAAACATTTTCACATATCCAACAATACGGAGTAATTTCACAACTATCAGAAACAACATTCATTTTCAACAAAACGAAAAAGAAAATTGTTAATTTTCACCATTTCCCATTAACCATCGGTTGCCTATAAGGCTAGTGCACAAAAAAAAGAGGCACAATTTTGCATTTCACAATAAAAAAAATTTCCACTAAACCGTTTTAGTGGAATCAAAACAAAATCACTCTTGGATAACAAATTAGATAATTATAGCCACACTGAAATCAAGATGGACAATGCCGTGTTGTTTTCTTTACACAATACTTATCTTAATATAAGTGTCCACAGGACAGGGTTTTAGCACAATCTTCTAAAGTAGCTTTGTAGTTTTAATAGGATTTTCTCACTTGCGTTTGCTTTTGGAATTTTCTGCTCGTAAGCTAGAAGTCTTTAAGCTTATATAAGTGTACCATGTTAAATAAATAACGAGCTTAGCGCTCAAGCTAATTTAACAGTAAAACATCTACATACAAGGTCTTCTTGACCATATTTCATGCTCATTTTTAACACTGATATGAGAGAAAAGTACACTGCTATTATGATGTAAATGAAAAATATAACACAGTTCTCAAAGTAATTCGCATTGATTCAACTATATAAAATAGTGCCTGTTTAAAATATTTGGTCTTCTGATTGGCTATAAACATTCACACAAGCAAACTATAAAAAAATCTTAGAGGCACTTCACACATAAACAAAAGCAACATTCTTCGCTGGATAAAAGATGGAAGAGGCACTATAATACACAACGATGCTAACAGTCTTTGGACTTCAAAAGCAAAGTATGGATTATGGTTTCAATTCCCACAGAGTGTAACGGCAGATTACATTCGGTCCACAAATTTAAGGTTGATGGGTGCCCCTGGACAGAGCAGGCCATGAGTCTTAGCACGCACATCAGAGGTCTGGGGAGACATCTCAATGTGGAACTTCTGCAGGAGCTGTGACAGAGAAAAACATTAGACACCATTAGACAAGAATCCACATACACGTTCTATCTGTCTTTAAAATAGCTGCTAAATAATAGCACCACTATGGTTAAGATCTTTGCTTGATGCTGAGTTTTGAGACGCATATCCAAACACGCACCTGTGTGAGAGCCAGATGCATCTCAAGCTCGGCTATTCTCCTCCCGATGCAGCTGCGGATGCCATAGCCAAACGGGATGGAGCCGAAGTTATCGACACGGTCAGAGGCATCCTTGCGAATCCAGCGGTCTGGGCGGAACTCTCCGGGACGGGGGAAGTTCTCCTCATCCATAGAGGTGGAGTAATGGCACAGAGCAAGTTGAGTCTGTGAACACAGGAAATTGTTCGTTTTTCATGATATCCCATCTTTTTAACATACTTAATACTGTGACAATATAAGTCAGCTGTGTTTTTTTCTAGGCACACCATATCTACTTATATCCAGGTCAAGGTAATTTATAAATGTACAACTGCAGGAAAGACATGCTTGAAACGAAGCTTCTACTTACAGGGGCAGGTTTTGACGTGTTTATGAGACAAGCATATAAAAATGTTCTTACCCCTTTAGGGATTAAGTAACCTCCGATGATCAGATCATCTTGTGTAACGCGTCCATTTCCAGGAAGAACAGGGAAAAGCCTATATGCATTACAGAGACAGCGAAATGTGTTATTGCAACAATACTAGGCATTGTGCAGATCTCTATGAATGCTGTGCAATTTTAGAATGATCACTGTACTTCTATCATAAGCTCAAGTTGTGGGCGGAGCTTACCTGAGTGTCTCTTTGACAAGCCCTCTAATAAGGGGCAAATGAGCAACATCCTCTCCGGTTGGGACACGTCCTTCCAGCACTCGATCTACTTCCTCAAAAATCTCCTGCTGTATTATGGGATGTCTTGCCAGAAGGTATGTGCTCCATGACAGTGTGAAAGAGGTCTGCAGAGAGAAGAAAATGTGAAGAGTTAATAGAGATTAGTAACATTACACTAATTCCTCTCTTCTTTATTTTAACATTGTTTATTGTTCAATTGCAGAGTAAATGCATTCATACCACCTCTGAGCTGCATCTGAAGATGTAAATACATCTAAATGCCACTTCAAATGCAGCTTCTGTGCCATTTTGGTAGTGCAAATCACAATACCAGCAATCACAATAATAAGACACAGTGTCAGTATGTCTAATTTATTGATTAAATAAAAAAAAATCATAAAAGATGGTGTATACATTTAATGCAGTTAGAAAAATTGCACTTATAAAGGTTAAAAAAAACCTGGGAATCAAATTAGGTGGCAAATATTGCCCCTTAATGGTAAAGATAATTTCTGCTCTACTATATTTTGCAGCTTTACATAAGACCTTTCATTACATAACCACCGATTCCCTCCCATGGACTGATTCTCCCAAACCTCTCCACCCCCAAAATGCTGCTTTTTTCAGCCTCCTTCCAGTCAACATCATTCACTCTCCCCCTTGTTAGGACCTCTCTACACTCCTTCATCCTGTAATGAAAGACCTGCCATGCTTCCCTCCATTCATCATTACTTTTATCTCAGATAAATCTAGGCCTAAATCTGCTGCTGTCATGTGCGTTCAGCTCCAGTGATCACAATGTACACCTTCTTTTTAGGGTGACTAATTCCTTTTTCGAGCAAGAACCCAAAACAGGCACCCTGCCTCATATAGGTGAAGGGAAAGCAAGACAGAGAGACTGACAGGCGGAGAGGGAAAGATTACATAACAGGCTTTGGTTCACAATGGAATGATCCTACGGCTGGAAGAAAAAGAGAGGAAAATATCAAAGAGAAAAGGATGCCAACAGACACCTCAGTGAAACGGGAGAGTCTTGGCAGGTCTTGTTTAATGTGGGGGAGACATATGGAGAGAGGTCAGCTTTAGGTCAGGTAAACACAGAGGTCGCCATGGAGACTTCGGACACCCGTTACGATCTGACCATTTGAAAAGAGTTCACAGGAAGAGAAAGAGGCGCCTGAGATGCTATCCCGATGAGAAGATTAGACATTAGACGCAACTATTTTTCCAGCTGTATTAATACACAACGTGTTCTGGCTTCATAAATCGCCACACACGCATTAAAAATATATTGCAACATAACTTAATTCAGGCATGAGCAACCTTGTATCACTCGAATTAATTTGGGTGACACTTATATTTATGGATTTAGCAGACGCTTTTATCCAGTGCATTCAGTCTATACATTTTTTTTTTTTTTTTTTTCAGTATGCTGATAAAAATATAGGTTACCGCTGACCAAATTACGAGTCATGAACAACAAGTTCTGAAGCATTGACTTCATATCTCCTTCCCAGCAGCCACAGTTCTTACCGTGTCCACCCCAGCCAGAAGCATTTCTGTCATGTTTGCGTAGATCTCCTCCAGATTCATCTCTCTGGTGACCAGCATGTGAGTCAGCAACCCCCCTTTAATTTCTTCGCCCTTCACCATCTTCTTTTTGATCTCTGAAAGCCTCTTGTCCACATGGATTTGGCCTAAAACACACATTTATACAGACTTATAATAAGAAGCTGTAGTAGCTGTAGAAGACCAATTGTCTCACAGTGACACTGAAGCCCACACCACAGTTCCCTCTGCTCTTACTGAATTTGAAGAGGCCGTCCCATGAGCTGCAGAATTCCTTCCAGGGTTTGGGAATGATGGGGCGCAGCCATTTGGGAATGGCACCGGCGTACATGGTGGTCTTGAAAGAGCTGAACATGAGGTGCAGTGCTGCAATGTACTCCTGACTCATCTTGGGAATTTCATTTTCCAAGCAGCCCAGACGGGTTTCATACAAAATGGTTGCAACACCTAGAAAAGAGTTCAACATTGTGTTATTCATGTCATATTGCTTCACGTTTATGGATTTACCATATTTAATCTCACTGAACTGAGCTGATTGTTGACACTGTTGTCTTATATCGGCATGCTTTATAATTAAAATTGCAGTTGTTTCATCAATGGTGATCTTTGCAGCATTGACACTGTTATTAAATTCAATCAAATTAAAATTGAACTGAATGAACGGAGCTGATTAATGACACTAAACTTAAGTTGTTTAATCACTGATGAACATCAGTCACTTTTTTCTTTTCCTGTTTATTACAAAACAACACACTAAATATATATATATATATATATATATATATATATATATATATATATATATATATATATATATATATATATATATATATATATATATATATATATATATATTTATATTTATATATAGCCTAGTGGTTTTGAAAGTGAAAGTTTGGTTTTGAAATGAAAGTTTATATATATATATATATATATATATATATATATATAAACTTTCATTTATGCAAAGCCCTCATATTCCTTTCCAGAAAAACCACTAGGCTACCTGATTCTCCTCTTTTAATTAAAATAAAAAATCCCACAGCATTGGTGGAGGAAATTAAACCACTATGAAAAGAAAACTCTTTGGCTGAAGGCCAAATCCTGTCCTGTGATCAAAGCATAAAACATATCAGACCACTTCGTCTTTAATATCCAACTAGAATTTATCACAAAAAAATGCACACTGTGCCCTCAGGCTCACCTTCCATGGCATATTTGAAGAACAGGTCATTGATGTTAAGGACAGACTGTCTGTCGTCCTGCTGGCTACGCAGTGTCTTCACTCTCTTCACCAGGTCTGCCACCACATCATTGACTTCAGAGGAGAAAACAGTCACGTCTCTGGGCCGCATAACCAGCTGACGCAGAACACTGCGCATCTTCAGCCATTCATCACCCTCGCTGATCAGAAATACAGTGAAAACAGCCATTTAAAATAACTGTTTTCTATTTGAACATTTTAAAATGTTATTTATTCCTGTGATGCAAATCTGAATTTTCAGGAGTGATTACTCCAGCCACTCCTTCAGGAATCATACTAATCTGCTTAATAAACATTGTCACTATTATCCGTTTTTGTGTAAACTGTGATGTTATTTAGGATTCTTTGATGAAGGGACAGCATTTTTTGGAAATATAAAACATCTGTAATTAATAGTTTATAACCACTTTTGATCAATAAAAGTATCAAAAATCGTTTTTTAATCTGATTTGAGTGACAGATTTTACCCACTAGACCACAGCACCCCTCAAGAAAGCACATCAGCATGTACTTACGCTGAGATGAGTCCAGTGGATCTTCCCCTCATATCTCTGTACTCCTTCCAGGACTCCATGTTGCCTCTCTGAGGAGTCACACCTTCAGACCTGAGAACATGTGCCACCATGTCTCTGTCAGCGATGGACACCACCAGCTGAGGTCCAAATCGAGACTTGAAGATCTTCCCATACTTCTGAGAATGCTCCAACTGCAAGAAGATTTGTAAACCTGATCAGTATGGAGCTTAGAAATGCACTGGAACCATTTGTTTTGTTCTTGTTTTTGTTACTGATGTAAAGTATGTGCTGTAAGGGTGGTTTTCCTTCAAACTGTAAACGCTCTTTTAAAATAATACGAATGGAAACAACATAGCTGTGATAAAGCAATAAAACATATTTGCCCATATCACATCACCCATTTCCTGACTGACAATATGTCTCCCCAAAGACCACATGACTGTTAGTCAACTGCTCAGTATGCACAGGAAGACATTTCCCAGTATAAATGGCCCATTTGCAAATACGGCCCTCGCTGCGATCTTGCCCACTTTCATCCCCCTTCTCAAGTCGTACCATTCAACACAAAGCCTCAGCCTGGAAGACATTCTCATCTTTCACAGTCCTAAGACGTCTTCGTTGCACAACATAACTGATCCCTAATTTATACATGTGAGCCAATGCCAGCCATCACTGGCCATTTTAGATTAGTAATGGGCAGTTTTTGGCTCTTGTTTCAATGCATTAGTTAGAATTTGAATTTCACTGGCCACGTTCCACAGGATATTGAACTGGAATGACATGAAAAGGAATTTACTGAATTGTAAGTTGAGAGGAAATCAAGATACACACATAATTTCATCTTTAATTACAACTGATTATACATATTTACTCCTTGAAAAAATTGATTAAAAATTTATCTGTAGTATAAATGCAATCGTTTACATTAAAGATATATATTTTTACCTGATTTAACCCATTATATTTTGTTTTGTTCATAAAAATCAACATATTTTTGGTGTTCAATTATATTTTAGACTTGAATAAAACTGTATGTTAAAACTTATAGATGTTAACATTTTTACGTTACAAATTTTTCAGTCTGTATTCTGTATCCCTGTGGCCTATATACAATGTAAATCATTCCTGAGTGGCGCAATCTCTGTCATTCTTTGGGTGTTTGGCAGTGACACCGTATTGCATGCTATATAATTCAAATCTGATTCTTCATGCTGCGCCTGGGATAAAATAAGTTTTGCGACTGTCCCTTGCGATGGGGTGGAGACTGTACTCTCCGGGTTTATGCAACTCCAAAAGTAATTCAACACCTCACGTGTCCGCACTGCACATTACGCAGCCGAACTGATTGATCTTGACTAAGTTTATTTATAGTTTGTGCAACACCGATTGCTGGCACTGCAGTTTCTGCCAGATCGTAAAATAAAAAGTTACTGTGAATAGGTTACAGAGCACATAAAAGAGACGCAACTCAAATATGTGGCCTTTTTATTAAATGAAACCGTATGGTTGAGTACCGTCTTTCCCGCTGAACGTGTATTGAAGGTGTAAACTGCGCGCTTGAAGAAACATTGAAATGCAAACACATAAGTTAACGCGTAACGGTGGTCCCGTTTGACCGCTGTCGACTCACCTGGATCTCATGGATGCGGCTGAATCCATCCCGGTAGAAGAACTCAGTGAGGTTCGCGATGGTGCTGGGTCCGGGCATCTCATGTAGGTTCTTCACTCTCGCCACCTTCTGCTCCTCAGCGGCGGGGCGCACCATGTTCTCTTCCTTCAGATCCTCCTGACTGTGCGCCGCGATCTCCAGAGAGCTGCTCGACACGGATTTGTGCAGCCCGAGGGTTTGGAAGAAGAACGGTTTGGATGACTCCTGGAGCAGACTCTTGCGGGCCAAGTGCAGAATATTGCTTTGAAGAGCCATCTCAAAAGACCGTACAACGTGCTATCAAGTTAAAGTCAGGAGTGTCTTGTAGATGTGAAGGTTTTCGCAGGCTGGAGCGAATGCGCACTGATGAATGGTGCGCAGCGGCTTTTTAAAGTTCCACGGGAGAGGTTAGTGATCAGCGAAGGGGATTGGACACTGGAGTTTGGCCCTGGCATGAGCAGAGGTCCTCATGCACCCCCCACGAGGCACTAGACGTGTGCGATATAAAGCTGAAGTGAAGGATTTTATTTTGTTGCAAAATAAATGGGCGATTACATAAATCTATTGTGGCTTGCAGCTCTCGAGTTGACCCGCATTAACCGCAAGACTCTTTAGTCTAGTTGTCAGCAACTGGAAAAGTACTGGTGGTGTGCCCAATTTCGACCCCCTGCCAAATTATTAACTAGTAACTACCTGATTGCCTAATCATAACTCCTCCCCCAGATCTGCTCTTACCAGTACCAACCAGGCTTGGGGGAGAGTATACAGACATTTAATAGTTCAGTTAAGTTTAGTTATTTTTATTTATTTATTTAATTTTGTTTGCAGGGTAGACAGAAACAATACATAGCCTACAACATGTTCAATCAAGTCAATCCTTGAATACTGATTTCATTTCAAATCATTTTAACTAACCAGATCATTCATTAGCCTAATATTAATTTAGGGTATAGACAAACTACTGTAATATTCTAGATTGGCAATTTATTAAATCCACCCTATTTTAAACCGTTTCCTTTTTGTTTTCTATTTATCATGAATCTATCAAATTGCCACTTCAAAATGGAATCAATAACCACAAATGTCTTTACCATAAGGTTAAGCGTTCACTATAAGCTGTTGGGTCATGAGAATGAAATAATTATATTTATCTGTCTCTGTCATTCACTGTAAAAACATATTGTCATGATTTATCTTGACGTTTCCCAAATCTTTTATTAAATACCCGTATTTTTCGGACTATAAGTGGCATCAGTCCAAAAATACGTCATGATGAGGAAAAAAAACATATATAAGTCGCACTGGACTATAAGGCTACGTTCACACTGCAGGGCTTAATGCTCAATTCCGATTTTTTTTTTAAAAAATTAGATTTTTTTGCAAGGCCGTTCACATTTCCAATTAAATGCGACCTTTTGTGATCTCCTGTGTGAACATGAAATGACCCAGAAGTGATCCGCATGCGCAGAAGAGTACTCAACGGCCAACGACATCACTCATTGTTTGCGGAAGTAGCGAAACATGGATGTCAACAACAGTGTAGTCAACAGCGGAGCTCGTTTAGCAATATTAAAGTTATTTAAGCAGCATCGTCCGCCATGGTTGTTGTTTATCTTCTCATTCCCGCCTACTTCAATGCAGAATTATGACGTTTGTAGCGTATCAATAACGTACGGGTCGGATACATGTGACCTGGCCGTTCAGACGGAGGTCGCATTTCAAAAGATCGGATACGTATCGGATTTAGGACCACATACCCAAGTGGCCTGGGTCGCATTTGAAAAGATCGGATCTGTGTCGTTCAGACTGTCATGAAAAGATCAGATACAGGTCGCATAGGGGCAAAAAAATCGGAATTGGGTCGTTTCAGCCTGCAGTGTGAACGTAGCCTAAGTCGCATTTATTTAGAACCAAGAACCAAGAGAAAACATTACCGTCTCCAGCCGCGAGAGGGCGCTCTATGTTTTCAGTGTAGGCTACAGGAGCACTGAGCAGCATAGAGCGCCCTCTCGCGGCTGGAGATGGTAATGTTTTCTCTTGGTTCATGTCTCTTAGTTCATTTCTCTTGGTTCATGTCAAATTAATTTTGATAAATAAGTCGCACCTGACTATAAGTCGCAGGACCAGTCAAACTATGAACAAAAGTGCGACTTATAGTCCGGAAAATACGGTAAGCGAAATCACTGACTTGGCAAAAGTAGTTTGTACTGGATATTAATAACAGTCTTTTAACACTTAGATCATGAAACAGTTGTAAAATATTAAATGTTTATAAAGCGATAGAATTCATTCTCGGTTTCGGGTGAACAAAGCCTGCTTTCTTTGATTGGACTGGCCATCTCAATAATTTGACTTTGACAAGTGCTGTTAAAATTCAACTTTTACAATTTTGTGTCCTCCTAACAACAAACAAAGCGGTCTGTAATGCATTGCAGCAGATATTACAAGATTATTACAAGATATGTGCCTAATCAAACTATAATACAAGATATCAACTAATCATATATATCGCGTCAACTAATGTGGCTAACTCTGCTAAGGCACTGCTTTCGATCCTGTAAGGTCGTGGGTTCGAATCCAGGGTGGATAATGTTGCTTCTAGGGGGAAGACGTGGCCTAGTGGTTAGAGAATTTGACTCCTAACACTAGGGTTGTGTGTTCAAGTCTTGGGCTGGCAATACCATGACTTAGGTGTCCTTGAGCAAGGTTCCGAACCCCCAACTGCTCCCCGGGTGCCGCAGCATAAATGGCTGCCCACTGCTCCGGGTGTGTGTTCACAGTGTGTGTGTGTTCACTGCTGTGTGTGTGCACTTTGGATGGGTTAAATGCAGAGCACAAATTCTGAGTATGGGTCACAATACTTGGCTGTATGTCATGTAACTTTCATATCAGAAAATAATATTAGGGGGTCAATTGGCTATGTTTCTTAATATTGGGGGGACTCGTTCCCCTCTGGTGGTTGGCCCTTTAAAAATAAGATTTGGATTTCATAACCCTGCGTGTGTTTGTTATTTGGACATCATAGAATGGTAATCTCTTGGCCAAGTTTTATGTCTCTGCATTAGTGCAAATGTGTTTTTTTGAGTTCACCGCCTACTCTCAGAAAACTTTTAAAGCACGAATATGTACCTTTAGGTGCTAATGTTCCATTTAGGGGTAAATAAGGTATAAAGTTGTACCCTTTAGCTTCTGTACCTTACTGTCCCAGAACAGCTTTTTTTTTCTGCGTGTGTGTCACATCAGGCACTTTGAATCAAGTGTGTGGTTTTGGGGGCACCTGAGGTAAGAACCTCTAATTAACACGAATGCAAATCACGTCTGAACATTCCTCAGCTCTGGGTAGGACGCTATTTAGACCATCTTTTTGTTTCTTTTTGAAAAGAAAGAAAGAAACAAGCTCAGAAGATGTGTGTTTTTGCCAGATTCTCATTTTAAGAATTAAATACGAAATCACTGATTCAATTTAGGTTTCAGAAAAGAACTTTTGTGTTCCATCGCCTGCCTTTATATAAATCTTTCTTTATCCTTCACATTGATCACTTTAACTGCACAAGCACAGAAAAAAAGCCCACTGATTATCCTTTCTAAAAGAATTCACTTGTTTTCTTGGTATCAAAACTGATGACTCCAAGCCAAGCGGATATAGCTACTTAAAAAAGAAAAGCCCTAAAAACTACAAGTCTCACTTTTGCCAAAAGAGTTGTGCAAGATTGTTTTGCCTTTAGGTTCTTATATCAGTGTTTGTCAAGGTGCATCAGACTTCTCAAAACTTAACTACAATCATATTCATATTCACAATCTCCAATCATTGTCATGTAGCCGGGTTCTCTTACGAGAGTTCTCTCGTACTGCGTCTTAGCTAAGACGCTACGGGAAAAGTCTCTTTTCACGAAATACTGAAGCAAAAAATTATCCTTAATTTTGAATTTTTGTAAAGCACATTTGCAGCAGCACACAGCCATAGGCGAGACGGCTCGCTTGCTCATTGGCTGCTCTGCAGCAACTGCACAGCCTATCGAGCGCAGGCTGATGCAACATCAGACCAATAAGGGCGCTTCGCGCCCTTCATGCCACTTCCCGCCGAAACGGGTGTGGCCCAACCCTATAAAAGGAGCTCGAAAAGGCTGACTCACCTGATTTTTCATCAGCCGTCTGATAGGCATCTCAGCTTATCTCAGCCGCTTTTATGGGCTCGCACCCATAAAAGCGACTCAAGTCGATCGCGCGCACTGCATAGTAAACGTGCCCACTCCTCAGTGCCCACAAACACTATGTCACACGCGTCATGTGGTTTCTGTAAAAACGAAACCCGTGCATGTTCGTTCTGCCCAGGCAGACAGCGAGTCTAAAGCAGTAAATATGCACGCTTACAGCCCACGATTACTCTCAGACAGCACGAGTCCCACGGGACCCGCTCAGCCCTCCCTCACTCGGTTAAGCACCGTGGGGGGTCGAGGACGAGCGATCTGCCCGCTGTGATCAGTGCGCTCCCCGCCTCATATGTCACAGGCTTAACGCCCATGTTAGAGCACATCGAAGCGCTGCCGTTGCCCAGCCAACAGAGTGCGCTTCGCATCCAACCCCTAGCCATTCATGCAGACGCATGGTCTGCGCTTCCAGGGGTTTCGGATTGGGTGCTAGACATTATAAAGGGAGGCTACTCGCTACAGTTTATTCGACACCCTCCGTGCTTTTTAGTGCACGTGTCGAAACTACGGTCAAAACAGAAGTAGCACACCTACTTCGAGCCGAAATATCAAAACTGTTGAGCAGAGGGGCTGTGGAGCCTGTTTCTCAAGCTCAAAGCGAGGGGGGGCTGTACAGCAGATACTTTCTAGTGCCCAAGAAAGACGGGGGTCTCAGACCCATACTGGATCTAAGACAGCTGAGCAAAGCATTGGCGAAACGCAGTTTCAAAATGCTTACAACCAGGAAAACTCCTCGCGCATATTCGCAGAGGAGACTGGTTCATGTCAATAGATCTGAAGGACGCGTATTTTCAAATACAGATAGCGTCACGTCACAGGCGATACTTGAGATTCGCCTTCGAGGGCCAGTCATACCAGTTTACAGTCCTGCCGTTCGCTGCTGTTGCCAGTGAACTATTTGGACGACTGGCTGATTCTGGCTCAATCACGAGCGGAGCTCGTGGAACACGGGGCCATTTTACTCGATCACCTCGAGAAACTCGGTCTCAGTGTTAACTGGACGAAGAGTTCACTAAACCCCAGTCAGATGAGTTTTTGGGTATAGCTCTGGACTCACGTTTCATGACGGTGCGGCTGTCACCACAGCGCGCGTTGGGCATTCGGCGCGCAGCGAATTCTCTCCGCTGCGGCGCGACCGTTTCGCTCAGAGAATTTCAGAAGATGCTGTGTCTCATGGCCTCAGCATCTCCAGTTCTTCGGTGGGGCCTGCTCCGCATGCGCCCCTGCAGTTCTGGCTGAGAACGCGGGTATCTGGTCGGCCGCGTCTCAGGGTCAATCAGAGCTGCGTTACAGCCCTGAAACCCTGGACAGCGAACGACTGGCCCCAATCAGGTGTAAGCCGGGGGACTTCCTCGAAAGTGAAGATGGTGTCGACGGACGCCTCCACTTCGGGATGGGGAGCGCTGCTCGAGGGCAGACCGTCCTTTGGCCTGTGGTCAGAACGGGAAAGGCTCCAACATATCAACTGTCTGGAAATGCTGGCAGTGGAGAACGTGCTGACGCGCTTTTGTCCCCGAATCAAGGGACACCACGTCTTAGTCCGTTCGGACAACGTGTCTGTGGTGTCCTACATAAATCGCCAGGGCGGTCTCGGGTCCTGAAACCTGTGCAGGTTGGCAGAACGCCTCCTGGTCTGGGCTCAGCGCAACTTGCGCTCGCTGAGGGCAGTTCATGTGCCTGGGCTACAGAATCTGGGTCCAGACAGGCTGTCCAGAAGCAACATTCCCACGGACAAATGGTCTCTACACCCGCAAACAGTCCGGCTGTTGTGGGAGAGATTTGGCAGGGCAGAGGTGGACCTCTTCGCGTCCCACGAAAACGCTCACTGCCTCGCGTTCTTTTCCAAGAATGAAAACGCGCTGTCACGGAAATGGCCGTGCTGCCCGCTTTATGCTTTTCCCGCCATCTCCCTCCTTCCGCAGGTGATAGAATGGGTGAGGGAAACGGGATGTTCAATACTGCTTTTAGCACCATTTTGGAAGAACCAACCATGGTTCCCAGATTTGATGCAGTTAGCAGACACTGCCCCGTGGCAAGTGCCGTTGAAGAGGGATCTCCTCTCGCAGGCCGGGGGCTCGATTTGGCACCCTCAACCGGAGCTGTTGTCCCTCCATGTCTGGGCGCTCAACGGTTACCCGCTGATCTCTCAGTGGGAGTGCTAAATACCATCACTCAGGCTAGAGCTCCGTCGACACGACGGCTGTATGCCTCGAAGTGGTCGGTGTTCTCCAGCTGGTGCACAGCTCGGGGATGTTCACCCCTTAGTTGTGAGGTGACGGAGGTTCTCTCCTTCCTACAGGAGCCGTTGGATAAGGGCAGAGCCCCATCCACGCTCAAAGTTTATGTGGCGGCCATCGCAGTGTTTTCTGAAACAGCGCTCGGTCAGTCAATGGGAAGGAACGATTTGGTCATCCACTTCCTTAGAGGAGCTAGGAGGCTGAATCCTCCCAGACCTTCGTCAGTCCCTATGTGGGACCTCGCGGCAGTTTTTGGAGGCCATGAAGGGTCCCCCTTTTGAGCCTATCCAATCGATTAGCCTCCAGCATCTGTCATTCAAGACAGTATTCTTGTTGGCTTTCGCTTCAGTGAAGCGTGTGGGTGACCTGCACGCGCTCTCGGTGAGCCGGTCGTGCTCGGAGTTTGGGCCTAATGACTCAAGGGTCATCCTCAAACCTAGGCACAGTTATGTGCCGAAGTCCCTCAACCCGCCGTTTCGGGCTTAGGTTATTGCCCTGTCTGCCCTGTCGGTGTCAGGAGAGGATGGAGACTCGAGTCTTCTTTGCCCTGTTAGGGTTTTAAGAGCTTATGTGTCTCGCTCCGCTGTCTTTCGACAGACTGAGCAGCTGTTTGTCTCGTTCAGTGGACGTTCCAAGGGAATGGCTGTTTCGAGACAGACTCTATCCAGATGGATAGTTGACGCCATAGCGTTAGCTTACGCTTCTAGGGGCCTTCAGTGCCCACTGGGCATCAGAGCACACTCCACAAGGGGTGTCGCCTCGTCGTGGGCATGGTCTACTGGGATCTCCTTGCAGGATATATGTATGGCGGCAGGTTGGGCCTCGCCATCTACATTTATCAGGTTCTATAACCTGGAGGTTCCCGCCTTGCAAGCAAGGCTGCTGTCGGTATAGTCGAATCAGGGCCCTGATGGGAATTCTGAGTTTGTGAGCGTTATGCGCTGCCGACTGTTATATGGGCAGTATTGCGTAAGACCTGCATTACCACATTGGTCAGGCCTTGCCTCGGCTGTGTGATGTCATATTGCCGCATCTACGGGTGCTGCTAGATATGGGACGGAGGGCACCCCCCCCCCTCCTGTCCTGGACTCTCTGTGAGTCCCTCTGGTGACTGTGCACTGTAAATCCTGGGCGTTGCTTCAGGTTTATTGGTGTGTGATCCCTGCGCACACGGCGTTTTACATGGGGTTCCCGTAGTGTCTTAGCTAAGACATAGTACGAGAGAACTCTCGTAAGAGAACGTACTCGGTTACTAACGTAACCTCGGTTCTCTCTAGAAGAGGGAACGAGTACTGCATTCTCTGCCGTGCGTACGATTCACTCTGGTTCGCTTCGGCGATGAAATAAATCAGGTGAGTCAGCCTTTTCGAGCTCCTCGGGTTGGGCCACACCCGTTTCGGCGGGAAGTGGCATGAAGGGCGCGAAGCCCTTGGTCTGATGTTGCATCAGCCTGCGCTCGATAGGCTGTGCAGTTGCCGCAGAGCAGCCAATGAGCGAGCGAGCCGTCTCGCCTATGGCTGTGTGCTGCTGCAAATGCGCTTTACAAAAATTCAAAATTAAGGATAATTTTTTGCTTCAGTATTTCGTGAAAAGAGACTTTTCATGTGCAAAGAGCAGAAAGGACTCATGGGGACAACTACAAGCTGGCACAAAAACAGGCAGTGAAGGGTAATGAATGAAGCTGGTAAGTCAAATTAACTAACACCAAAGTGACAAAAGGCTGTACCCAGATATGAGACCAACAGAAGAGCTAATGGGAGACAACAACAAATAAAATATCATTTAAATAAAAATTTAATTTATTCCTGTGATGGCAAAGCTGAATTTTCAGCATTATTATTCCAGTCTTCAGGGTCACATGATCCTTCAGAAATCATTCTAATATGCTGATTTGGTGCTCAATTCTTCTTATTGTCATTATTATGGAAATCATGATACATTTTTTTCAGGAATCTTTGATAAATAGAAAGTTTTAAAAAAACTGCTTTTATAAAACCAAAAACAATTGTAACATGACTTTACTGAAACTTTGGATCTATTTAGTGCATTCTTGATAAATAAAAGTATTAATCTTCTTTTCTTTCTCTTTTTTCTTAAAAAATTAATCAAATAGATGTAATGACCATTTCTTTTATGTTTCATCCACCTTCAGCAGTTATGTAAAAAATCTTGAGTTGTGACTGAAGAACCCCACATTGAGTCCGAGGGTCATGTGTACAGTAGGTTCACATGTTATTAATGGTTAAACCCATACAAAATGGCATATATAGTGCATGTATAAAATGTGTATATACATTTTTGTCATAGTTTGTTATTCTGCAGCCTGTGCCAAAATGCTTCATTTTTTTCACATCAATACACACTCCATACCCCATAACAAAACAAAAAAACTGATTTGATACACATTTGATGCACATTTTGATGCACATTTTGGCAGCAATTACAGCCTCAGGGTTTTTTGGGGTAGATCTAAAATGCAACAAGCTTTTAACATCTGAAGAAAAGACAAACCCCTCTAAACATGCTAATTGGTAATGACCATCTTAATTTTTTGTACAAATATTTTATGTAATACAAGCCAATAACTGTCATATCAACTACCCATGAGTCTGTACAACATCAGTTATTGAATCAATGTGTTGAGGTAGCTGCTGAACAAATAACTTCTTTGTTTTGAGGGAAAACCAAAGGAAATGCACCTGAAACATCTACTGGCAGGAGTATGAAATGTGCAAAACTGCATATATGAAGTGATGAATCAAGAGCATCAATATAAAATGGATTATCTGTATGTTCTCTTAGTTCAACTTGTGGTAAAAACTCCGAAACAATAGGTTTTAATTCCCAGATAAAATTAGAATGATCTGGAAGTCGCTTTAAATTACCTTGGACACAAACTAAAAAACACAACTCTGCCTTTCACTGGTTTGTAGACTGAATAATATGAGGCTTGTTCCTTTAATATCCATCCATAACAAGATTATAAATTCAGTAACTTAAGGTGAATGGGGATCCCGGATTTCTCCTAGTGCGAGAGACTATTGGATTATATGATTGAGCAAATCACATGAAGTGGGTTTCCTTCAGGACCATTGTGAGAAGAGGATTACATTTGGAGGCACAAGTGATCATCTAAGTTCATTATGAAAAAAAAAATGCATTCAGTAGATGCGCAGCAAGACAAACAACAGACAAATGATTTACTTCCACCCTCAGAAAAATCTCCAAAACTGTATGAAAAATGTTTAAAAAATGTATGTTTAAAAAAAAAAAAAAAAAGCTTCCTCACTATTTAGACTAACAGAACTAGAAGTATAGATACCCCAAAATAATTTTTAAAGGGATAGTTCATACAAAAAACGGACATTCTTTCATCTTTTACTCATCCTCACGTTTTTCTAAACCTCTAGGAGTTTCTTCCTTCTTTGGAGCAATAAATGTTATCCGTGTGGCTACCAGCAACAGTTTGGTTACATAAATTCTTCAAACTATCTTCTTTTATGTTCCACAGATTCACTCAGGTTTTGGACAATTTGAGTTGGAGTAAATGGTTGCAGAGTGTTAATTTTTGGGGTGGACTATCCTTTTAAGAATAGTTAAGTGTTATTTTGTTAATTGGAGAAAATAGCTACACACAAGAGTGCTTTTACAGACAAAAAAAAAGTAGAATAATTGATTCCTTACAGATTGTTTACATTAATGTTGATTAACGTATTACGAACTAACAATATCTTAAATGAAAATTGGATCAATACATGCTCTAAACACTGTTAAAGGGGTCATATGATGTTGCTAAAAAGAACATTATTTGGTGTAATGAAATGTATAAAAACATTTTTTTTTCCACATAATGTACATTATTGTTGCTCCTCTACGCCCCGCCTTTCTGAAACATGTTGATTTTCACAAAACTTATCGTTCTGAAAAGGTGTGCTCTTATTAGCCAGCTAATAAATCCAAAGTTTCACAATTCTTTCTTTGCATGAACATTTGGGTGGTGTTATGCAAATCTTGCCACACAGTGACGTTAACATGTGGGGGTGTGTTTAAACCAGGCATTTTAGGAGGGGTGGACGAGTCTTAACTTTTATAAAGATCTCCTCTTTGGGTTTGAGACTTTAGTCTTTGCAACTTTATGGATCTTGTCTATGCACAATCAGCTTGTAACACTCCAAAGAGAAAGGAAAAATTGAAATTGCATCATATGACCCCTTTAAGATATGTAATGCACTTATAACAAGACTACATTTATAGTTACCAAACAGTTTTATTTGAAAAAAAAGTTTTGCAGTACATTTCAAATCAAGTTCTGTTTTGGCTTTTACATACTGTACAAACTTAATTCTTTACAGTTCAGTTTCTCACAACAAATTCAAAAATAATCGTCCTTATAATTCATCCTGTTTGTAATACTATACATATTAGATTCTTTCTTTTGTCTTTGAATGGCTCTGTCTGAGACAAGGATCTATGAGTTGTCTTATTAAGATGCAGGCCGTCCCAGAAAGTGTGATGTCTGGGCCTGCTGTCTCCAGATGCTGACGGTGCATCAACGGGCCGTGAGGGAGTTCACTTGCGGAAGCGTTTAAACAGAGGATGGACATTCTTGATTGCTGAAGACTTGCTACCGCGGGATGCCTGGTATTCCATGTAGACGGTATCGTCTGCACCAGACATGGAGCTCATAGTTCCCATACGGCGAGAGAACTATAGAAATGGGTCAATTAAAAAAGAAAAAAGACAATCCTTACTTATACATGTTAAGCAGGTTAACAGAAATACAGATTAACCCACTCCTTGGAAAGCTTTAATGCACGTCAACACTATAAACCAGAAGCAGAAAGGTGATAGGCTGAGGGCATGTGGACGAAGAACTAAAATGGTTGGCCGGTTTCTTAGTTTATCTAAGCTTTTATTCATTTTAAGTCATTCCAAAACCTGCCTTTCTTTCCTTCGTAGGATAAAAAAAGAAGAAATTTTGAAGAAAGCTGTTCTCTATGTTTTTCCAAAACGGACATAAAAGCACCATAAAAGTAATTCATACAACTCTTTGATTTCTGAAGCCGTACAATGGTTTTGTGTGAGGAATAGACCAAAAAATTTTGAGTGAAAATGTCACTCTTCATTGCTGTAGTCAATTTGCGTCTGAACGTTCACACATTCAAATTTGTGAGAGACAAGAACCGCCCTATCTGAAAATACCAAATGCGCGAACAGTGTCTTAATTAAATCTAAAATTACTAATATAATTCTATTAAAACCTATTAAAGCTAAAATAAATATAAAATGAAAAACAAACTAAATGAAAATTCTAATTGCTAATTGTGTAGGCAACTAATTTAAATAATTGTAATTACTACAATTACTAACAGAAATAATAATTTAAAAAACATTTATTGTTATTTTTTCATTTTAAAGAATAAAAATTACAATAACGCTTAAAATTACTAACAATATAACCAAAATTAAAAATGACAACTGGAAACATGAAAGTCATTTTAAATCATTCAAAATGTTCATTAAAAACTGTAGAAGTAAATAAATAATACTAAAATAACACGGCAGCTGCAGGGAAGAGATTTTCAGTGAACAGTGAATAACTGGTTAATTTGGTCTGTTCCTCACGTATTGCTTCATAAGATATAGCATACAAGTTATACTGATTACTTATGTTTTCACTCCCTGAGTTGTTGTTTTGGGAAGTGTCACAGAGCTACCCTCTGCTCTTGTGACCCCTTGTTAGCCCTTTCAACAAACACATGTACACACATTTGGTTTGTAAAAGACTCTTTATTTACCTTGAAGTACCAGCAACAGGAGAGATGGATTAGCCACAAAAATGTATACCTACAACTATACTGTTGTGTTTCAGACTGGCCATCTGAGCACTAACTCAGAGGACATTTAAAGTTTGCTACAAACTGTTGATTATCGCATGGATCAGCATATATGGGGGCGGCCATCTTGATTTGAGTAAAAGACTGGAATGGACTTTTCTCATGCTTTTTATACCTGTACTGTGTTGCATCATGGGGAATGGGAGATACCAAGTATGGTGGGAAAAGAGGGGGAAGTGGTTTGATGTTATTGATGTTTATTTCCTCTAATTACTATTGAAGTTTATGTATGGAAGCTTGTACTGTTTTTTAAATTTGTGTGGTGAAGGAACTGGTTACTTGATCACATACTATTGTGACTTGGAATGTATTACATGTTTATGGTCTTAATTACTTTCCCATGTGATTATTGCTGAGAAATGGTTGTACCCAGGTGTATAAATTCTCACAGAATTGAGTGATCAGGAGGGCTAAGACTGTTGGTAGTGAATGCAGTATCTGCTGAGTACTCTGATTGAAGGAACCAACCTGATACAAGGTTCTTGTGTTTTTATATTGAAGTTTTTTTTCCTCTTTTTGAATTTTTCATGCCTTGGCACCTGTGAGCACCCTGCACTTTGCTGGCTTGGGAGAACCTAAAATAAATACTTTAATGGCATTTAACGACCTCCATGCGTTATTCTGAAGAACAGTGAATGGTCCTTGTGACAGGAAGATCACCTATGAAGAGTAATAACATAGCTACCCGACCTTTCCGGAGATCAGGGATTCTCTATGTATTCGTGTTGTTATCTGTCTGTGCAGGACCAGTTGCTACCAGTCTTCAGGGAGATTCACTCATGAGTGCAGACCATATGTGACCCTGGACCACAAAACCAATCTTAAGTGGCAATTCAGCTTATGTAAAATTGAGATTTATACATAAGCTGAAAGCTGAATAAATAAGCTTTCCATTGATGTATGGTTTATTAGGACCGGACAATAATTGGTCAAGATACAACTGTTTGAAAATCTGGAATCTGAGGAAAAATCTAAATACTGAGAAAATCTCCTTTAAAGTTGTCCAAATTCATTCTTAGAAAATCTCCTTTAAAGTTGTCCAAATTCATTCTTAGCAATGCATACTACTAATCACAAATTAAGTTTTGATATTATTTACAGTAGGAAATTTACTAAATATCTTCATGGAACATGATCTTTACTTAATATCCTAATGATTTTTGGCATAAAAGAAAAATCGATAATTTTGACCCATACGATGATTTTTCTGGCTATTGCTAAAAAAAATACCCCTGCGACTTAAAGACTGGTTTTGTGGTCCAGGGTCACATATGGGTATCTTCAGTCACCCTGGTGTCTGGGTGGCAGATATACGTCTTAGAAGAACGTTGCGCGTGACCTTTAATCACTTGTCACCTAAATAACCTTTGGAGAAATGCTTTATTAACCTTATGTACATCTGTTAAGACACTTGTTTTTCTGCAGACTGACCAATCAGAATCCGTTTTACCTATGTATTTTAATTACCCATATATGTAATTTCTGTGGTTCATAATCTAGATCATACAGCAACTTACACCTAGCAAACAAATGAGGCAGCAGAGAGGAACAAAAACGAGTGGAGATACCTGCGGCTTCCCTCCCACGTCTCCTATCACAACTTCCTCTTCTGCGTCAAGATCAGATGCTGCCAGAACCTTCTGCAAGAGCTGCTGCTGTTCCTCACGAGAGGAGAACATCAGGTCTTCCTCCTCCATCCCAGCCAACTTTGTGATCACCTAAAATGAAATGACAAGAATGTGACAGACTGAGACTCAGCATACCTGGTATTACCATCCAGTTTGGCTAAGGTTTCCAATCAGCATAATCAAATTCAGGGGTTGGCAGCTCAAGTATTGCCTTGATACCTTGAAACTGTATCCCTGGTCCACCAGGAAGCGCTGTCTCTTGGTGGAATAAGCCATTTCCTGTGTGTCCTGAGAGACGAGGGAGTAGAAGTAAGCATTGTATTCCTCTGCAACCATACCTGTGCAAAAAAAAATTTAAATAAAGAATGACAGTTCAGTTTTATATACAGATTTGAAATTTTGTTGAATTAGTCCAAAAATATTGCATTGTAATTTCTTCACTAGAAGTTCTAGATGACCTCAGAAATCATGTATTATATCAATTTACAATATCAAATAAAACTAAAATGTTCTTTCCAGATATCCCATAACGATGTTCAACGTGTTGACTTCCTATGGCTGGTTACCTTTCTTGGCTCGCAGCACTCTGCCCAGTCTCTGAGCTTCCTGACGACGGGAACCACCGTGAGAGGAGATCTGGATTAGCACGTTTGCCTCTGGCAGGTCAAATGACGTATCTCCTACCTGACAGAAGAAGAAAACAAGAGAAAGCATGAGAATAGAAGCGGAAGACAGCCATTCTGAAGCAGTCTCAATCAAACCTGCTAAATAGGACTGTAAAAAAACAAAATGCCTAAATCTTTAATGGGAAACCAGATAAAGTGAACATATGAGAATGCCAGAAACATAAGATAGCTTTGGCATATTGTAACATTTCAGAATGTAACGCACTGTAAAAATATGATTTGAAGCCTTTAAGTTAGTTTAGTGAATATACTAATAAATCCTGGAGTTAATACATTTCCTGGAGTAAAAAAAAAACTAAAACAATATAGTAGTTTAAATGGATACTCCACCCCAAAATGAAAATTGTCATTAAATCACTTACCCCCATGTCGTTCCAAACCCGTAAAAGTTTTGTTCACCTTCGGAACACAATTTAAGATATTTTGGATGAAAACCGGGAGGCTTGTGACTGTCCCATTGACTGCCAAGTTACACTGATAAGGTCCAGAAAAATATATAAAGCATCACCAGAAAAGTCCATCATTAGTTCAACCGTAATGTTATGAAGCGGTGAGAAAACTTTTTGTATATGAATAAAACAAAAATAACTACTTTATTCAACAATTCCTTTGTCAACCTTGGAACAACATAGGGGTAAGTGATCAATGACAACATTTTCATTTTGAGGTGAAGTATCCCTCTGAAATAAATGCTAATCTGTGATTGACCTGTGAGTGAACAACTCTTATTGGTGTTGTCTACAGTACGGAATACCGCATCTAATAGAGATAAAAAAAAAAAGATGCATATGAACATTTTTAAAAATATATATAATTTTTAAATACATATGGTGTTCTTTGCAATTGTAAGTTTCGGTTATCCAAAGGTGTTTAAGAATATCCATAAATAATAATTATTAAAACAAATAATAAAATAAAAAAATACTCTTATCTTATTTGAATTTGAATAATTTCCAAACCTTTGCATTAGGGTCGAATGTAAAGTTAATTAAGTCAGAACAGCATCCCAGAAGTCCTGAAATCATTGTCTCAATTAATCACATGAACAGTTTGAACCTTTGTTGGATGCAAAATTTCTGAAAAGGTTTTTATTTTTATTTTTATGCCTACAAAGTTAGTTCTCTTGGTACTGCCCAAATGTATGGCATATGTAAAATGAGTAATGCATTTTTTTATATAACTTGAAATAAAGTGTGTCATTTATGCATAACATCAAAATAATAAAGGTTATTTATAGGGCTGGTAATTTAACACGTTAATTACATTAATTAATTATGGAGAAAAATAACGCGTTAAAATAATTAATGCATTTAATGCACTTGCCCCGCCCCAGACCTATGTGGATCATCTGCTATTTCATACAGTCGATTGATGACTAATATGCAGGGGGGCAGGGTTTCATATTTTATTGAAGCACCCCTGGGCGCTGCCATTGGCTAGCGGACCCCCACCTGCTGTTAGCATTCCATTGACTCCCATTCATTTTGGTGTCACTTTGACAGCGAATAACTTTACATCTGAGGCATTTGAAGACTCCTTTTGCTCATTCATTATTTCTACAGAAACACGAAAATGTATAAAAGGCTCCATTACCTTGTATCTTACGTTATGGTCCCATAGAAGCAGTTTTTGTAAAAATAGGCTAACGATTGCATCATAACCAGTGACTCTCTGTCGCACAGTAGAGAAGTTACCGTATGGACAGGAGGAGAAGCTCGCAGGCAATCTTTTACTGTCTATGAGGCAATCGGGGGGACGTGGAGGCATGAAGTCAAGGGAGAAGCCCATAGAGAGTCCATAAAAGACACGGAACAAAATTGTTCAACAACGTCTGCAAGATTCGGTGGGTGATTCAGATTTCTCTTGGCACAGTGGTTAGAAGACTTACAAGTTGCTCACGTGACATCGACGTCATCAAGTTCAGTTTGACTCTGCGCAGTACGTCCGACCCCCAGGAAGTGCATGCTTCTAATTGACTTCACTTGTCTCCCGTTGAATCCAATGTGGTCGCTGTGTCCATTTCTTTTACTGTCTATGCTAATATGAGGCAGAGCAACAACTTACTGTGTGATGGAGCCTAGAGAATGTCCCTAAAATTCAAGATATAGGGCAAAATGCCCGTTTGAAATTTTGTCTCTTATTTACATCACAAACATAAGAAATATCACACGAGCTGTAGGCTAAGTGCAATATCACATGCGTGCAATTGTGATACTCATCTCATACAACAATTCATTAAGAAGTTAATATTGTGTTATTTTAGACACAATGTTGTCTGTTTTGCACAATTTTGACAACCAAAATATAAAGAAAAATCATCCCCGAGCAACCCACAGTGGCATTTCATTTCTTAATCCACGTTTTGAACAAATCAGACCTCTCGATGTATGACATTACTGCGAGAGCGATTCATAAGCACAAGGAGTCGTCCGCTCTCGAAGCTCTCGCAGTACTTTGATGTCACACACCGATCGATCTGATGGTGATGATCCGCTTCAAGTCTACAAGCCTAATGATTCAATGAACCATTCATAAAGAACCTTTTACTTCACTCCTGACTGAATAAGCCATTTGAACGAATCAAATGAATGAATAAATGACTTAATCATTAAGACATTTACCACCACCTACTGGCAGTTTTAGTTCATTATTTAGAGTATCATTTCATTAAAGAAATAATTTACTATTTTCATGGTAATAATAATAAAATTAAGAAAATTTATTTTTAAAGTTATAGTTCACCCAACCAAAAATGACAATTCTGTCAAGAGTATATTTAAATTTGATCAAACAAAAATTTCTTGCTGAACCTACTTGCTGTAATCTCTGTCTGATGCTTTACACAACAATGACTTTAAATGATCTTTTCAGAGTAATTTATCCAAATTTGATGTGCGATTAATTAGGCTAATTAATCATCACATTGTGTAATAAATTAGATTAAAAATGTTAAATCGCTTACCAGCCCTAGTTATTTATTGTTTGATTTACTTACCATGACTTGTGGACACAAGGGTTTACTCTATGGTTTACTCATGACAACATTCAGAAAGGTATTGTTTAGTCTGCTAGGATTTTAAAGATATATAGATGTATGGTATTTTAAACAGCAGCAGAGTGATTGCTTTGTTAAATGATTTATGTAACAAACAAAATGTTTTTTTAAAGATTATGGTAAAAAAGGTTTTTTTCCAGGTCCTAATACATCTTAGACACATGAATGTTATTAGCTTTTCTAAATCACCTAAACTGTAAAACTGTGTGTTTATCTTGAAATATGGCTAGAACGCCAAGTTCTGAAAGGAATTAAAGGCTCACATCAGTGTATCAACACTTCTGCTGAACTTGCATTTACAGCAACACACCAACTTCTGACTGTGTTAAAATCATTTTGAGATTCAGTTAAATGCTATTTACATAGAATAGCATTATTTATTATAAGTTGCCGACTTTTCATTTGTGTGAAACAGGCTAAGAATAACACCTCAAAAATGAAACGTTAACAATTCTAAATGAAAATGTTAAAATTTACATTTTCACAGGAAAGTGGAAAAAAGAAAGCCATTTACCTTGGAGATGAAGATGGTATTGATTTTGGGATTGTGTTTGAAGTTTTGAAGGATCTGCATACGTTCTCCTTGAGATGTGGGTCCATAAATATACGGTCTGATGAGAGAGATCAAAAGAGAATGTATGGGAACACTATTTTAAGGTGTCCTTGTTACACATGTTGCAGGTACTAACTATTATACTAACAAATAATTATGCATAATTACATGCAAGTAACCCTAAGCCTTAAGTATATGTACAAACCCGATTCCAAAAAAGTTGGGACACTGTACAAATTGTGAGTAAAAAAGGAATGGAATAATTTACAAATCTCATAAACTTCTATTTAATTCACAATAGAATATAGATAACATATCAAATGTTAAAAAGTGAGACATTTTGAAATGTCATGCCAAATATTGGCTCATTTTGGATTTCATAAGAGCTACATATTCCAAAAAAGTGGGGACAGGTAGCAATAAGAGGCTGGAAAAGTTAAATGTGCATATAAGGAACAGCTGGAGGACCAATTTGCAACTTATTAGGTCAATTGGCAACATGATTGTGTATAAAAAGAGCCTCTCAGAGTGGCTGTGTCTCTCAGAAGTCAAGATGGGCAGAGGATCACCAATTCCCCCAATGCTGCGGCGAAAAATAGTGGAGCAATATCAGAAAGGAGTTTCTCAGAGAAAAATTGGAAAGAGTTTGAAGTTATCATCATCTACAGTGCATAATATCATCCAAAGATTCAGAGAATCTGGAACAATCTCTGTGCGTAAGGGTCAAGGCCAGAAAACCATACTGGATGCCTGTGATCTTCGGGCCCTTAGACGGCACTGCATCACATACAGGAATGCTACTGTAATGGAAATCACAGCATGGACTCAGGATTACTTCCAGAAAACATTGTCGGTGAACACAATCCACCGTGCAATTCACCGCTGCCAGCTAAAACTCTATAGGTCAAAAAAGAAGCAATATCTAACCATGATCCAGAAGCGCAGGTGTTTTCTCTGGGTCAAGTCTCATTTAAAATGGACTGTGGCAAAGTGGAAAACTGTTCTGTGGTCAGACGAATCAAAAGTTGAAGTTCTTTTTGGAAAACTAGGACGCCATGTCATCCGGACTAAAGAGGACGAGGACAACCCAAGTTGTTATCAGCGCTCAGTTCAGAAGCCTGCATCTCTGATGGTATGGGGTTGCATGAGTGCGTGTGGCATGGGCAGCTTACACATCTGGAAAGGCACCATCAATGCTGAAAGGTATATCCAAGTTCTAGAACAACATGTGCTCCCATACAGACATCGTCTCTTTCAGGGAAGACCTTGCATTTTCCAACATGACAATGACAGACCACATACTTCATCAATAACAACATCATGGCTGCGTAGAAGAAGGATCCAGGTACTGTAATGGCCAGCCTGCAGTCCAGATCTTTCACCCATAGAAAACATTTGGCGCATCATAAAGAGGAAGATGCAACAAAGAAGACCCAAGACAGCGGAGCAACTAGAAGCCTGTATTAGACAAGAATGGAACAACATTCCTATTCCTAAACTTGAGCAACTTGTCTCCTCAGTCCCCAGACGTTTGCAGACGGTTATAAAAAGAAGAGTTGGCCTTGTCCCAACTTTTTTTGAGAAGTGTTGATGCCATGAAGTTTAACTCATTTTTCCCTTAAAATTATACATTTTCTCAGTTTAAACATTTGATATGTCATCTATGTTGTATTCTGAATAACATTGAAATTTGAAACTTCAAATTTGCATTCATCATTGCATTCTGTTTTTAAATCACAATTTGTAGTGTCCCAACTTTTTTGGAATCGGTTTTGTACAAGTACATGTAGTTAATTAATATTACTCAGTAATTTATATGTATAATTACACTGTAACAAGGACATCTAAAAACAGAGTGTAACTGAATGTATTTGTACATATATACCATCTTGTGCATGTTCAACAACGCATCAACTCTTCGTACAAGGGAGTTCACACGCCTACAATTTAGGTACAATTTTATTAGTGACCAATATAATATAATATCAAGGTATCAACTTAGAAAAAGCATATTTCTAGCAGAATCATACTGTATTCACATTATTAAACATACTTATCTATGTAGACCTTTATATAGCCTAAATATACATACCTATATATAAATCAATTTTATAAAGAAACCACTTGAAGTTGCGAGCTTCACCTCACAAGCCCTAAGAGTCCTTCAGTGTCTCCATACAGAATGAGATGAAAGTGAAAGTGACGTGACATTCAGCCAAGTATGGTGACCCATACTCAGAATTTGTGCTCTGCATTTAACCCATCCGAAATGCACACACACAGAGCAGTGAACACACACACACACTGTGAGCACACACCCGGAGCAGTGGGCAGCCATTTATGCTGCGGCGCCCGGGGAGCAGTTGGGGGTTCGATGCCTTGCTCAAGGGCACCTAAGTCATGGTATTGAAGGTGGAGAGAGAACTGTACATGCACTCCCCCCACCCACAATTCCTGCCGGCCCAGGACTCGAACTCACAACCTTTCGATTGGGAGTCCGACTCTCTAACCATTAGGCCACGACTTCCCCTAAATTTAGAGTATAGTCTTTCAAACACACTTTCAAACACACAAACACAAACACACAGATTTAGAGTATAGTCTTTCAAACACACTTTGCACACATTAAGCCCATTCATTTGGCAAAGTTAAAGGTGATTAACAGCAAAGGAAAGCTGATTACAGGTTGCACCAGGGCCAGTCGCATATAACTGCCTTCTAGAAAACCCAGACACAAAGACGGGTTTGCATCATGGCCTTACAACATACATAGTTCTGTTAAGTACGTTTTTTGTGGATCATTTGAGCTCATGCGGTGTGCTAAGTTCTTTTGTGTAAGCTGCTCAGTACCAGCTTTTAGAAAGTTTATGACTTTGTTGATGCTGCACGTTTCTGGAACTCGGAACATGGTTCTGAGAAACATTAAAATGATTAAAAGAAAAAAAAAATCACTACAGTCCTCAAAAGACCCTAAAGAAAAGCCATGAAAAAAAATCCCATTCATTTTTCGAAAGCACATTATAAGTGGCGAAGCATTTCCTCACACACACACACACACACAAACTAACAGAGCCAGTTGAAATTATTTAAATGCAAAACCAAAAAAAATATATATATATTAATGCCAACAGTACAGTCCTCGATTAAGAAATCATGATTTCTTATCGTGAATTGTGTGAACAGCAGATATAGTGTTTTTTCTGGAAAAATCAATCAATCGACCAAATTTTATGTTTGAACGAGGCTAACGAGTAGTTTGTTCATGTATAAAGGAATTGTATTACATTTCTTTTTCAGATTTTCAAATACCTTTTCACATTGAATCAGTTTTTACTGTTATCCTTCATGAAGCTGGTTGGTTTGATTTATCTGAAAAATATTGATTGTCTATAAAGCAGATTAAAGGGACAAATACGCCTTAAATATAAGAGGCCACTTTAAGTGATTGTTGAGCTATACAAAAAAACCTTCCAGAAAGAATTGGCATGCATAATATTGTTGGGGAAAAGCACTAGTGTATGCATAAGTGATTGTGCACAAATAAAACTAGGCATTACTTGTTCAGGCGGATGGCATATTCTTTCAGAGCAAAGACGTTGTCGGCAAAAACGATGATCTTGTCGTTTCTCCGCTCATGGAAGCGGATCAGGAACTGACATGCACGGAACTTGTTGGGATTCATGGTGTAGAGCAGAATTCTCTTCTTCGTCTTTATGGCCACATATTCACGATAAAACTCAGGAGACATGGGACACCATACCTAGACACACATAGAGCAAGAGGGTAATGTACTGTAAGCTTAAAGCAAAACCCATTGGATTACTGCACCCCTCCAATTAGTTTAATTAACAACATGGATTAGCTCCTCAAAAGGGCAAACTCCAACAAACTCTCATAGTCACTAATGAAGCTGCCATTTAATTAAAAACATATATGGAAGTTATTATATACCTTATCTATACATCTGTAAATATACAAAAACTGAAGAAACAAAGACATCTTGGACAACATGGGGGCGAGTAAATTAGCAGGAAATTTTATTTCTGTAGTGAACTATTCCTTTAAGGGCTATAACAGGGAAGGAAATGTTTTTTTTTCTTTAAAATAACCTACAGTGCTTTGCATTGGAGGTTTTTAATATCTACAGAGCTTTTTTGTAAAGATGGTGTTTTGAACACAGTGAACAATGCATGGATGGCACATGTGGTTTTCTGCTCATGTGGCTAAAGGGCCTACTGGGCTTTTTGTGTAGGAAAATCAAAAAATGAGAGGCAATGCTGAATAACAATATTGAATTTGTTTGTACACCAGGCTCCAAAGCCTCCCATCACGGTGTTTCACAACTTCACGCGCATTGTTGACCCTCGACAAGGTTCAGACACAATCTAAGTTCACATTATTAAATATGCACGTGAAAAGGTCTTTTGTTGTAACATTTGGGGAAATGTTCACTTTCTTTCCTGTTACATATTTGTTATAGCAAGATAATTATATTTTTAAAAACTCACCTCAGCACACTGGACTTTAGCAATGTAACCATTGTTCTGTAGTTCCATCCAGTTCGCCTCATAGAGCTTCGGCCCAATCAGGAAGTTAAGATCGACAATCTTATCGTCCTCTCTCACTAGTGTGGCAGTGAGACCCAGTTTACAGTGAGCCTGGACTATGGTCAGAACCCGACGGAACATCCTTGCTGCAAGACAAACATAAAACATTCAGAAATCTGTCTGGTTTTCATTTATATAATTATGTTATTTGTGTTTAAATAATTTCTCTGTTCTCAATGAAAGTGAAATGCTGAGCTAAGTGACAAATCCAGCCAATCAGAAAATATTTCTCCGATATTTACTTTAATTTTGCTTCTCCACAATTTTCTGAAATTAATTCAGACTAAAACAGTTTTAAACAGAAGAACAGATATTTGAGCTTGATGTGAAAAACAACCTCACTGGTTCTGCAGGATTTTTAGGCTCAAATTTAAAACTATATGAATACCATATGTAGGGAAATGTTGATGGTAAGATATTAATCGTTAAAATGACTGTAAAAGCAGGTCATATACAGATTTCCACAAAAACAAAGTTTTATAAGTTTATAATAAATATAAACTTCACTTTCAGTCTTTAAACCATTTTTAAAAAACTGGATGAATCAAAAATATCAATAATTATATAAACTTGAACAATTATTATGAATCCATTATTATATTTATTAAATAGCATTAAGTAATTAACCATTAAATATTTTACTTTCTTAATTTTTATAATGCATTTTTGTCTTGTCGATCCACCAGTCCACATTTACGTGTTTTCAGATATTTCAGTACAAATATTCGATTTTCGCATTGGTCTGATCAAAAACAGCAAATAGCTGATTGAAAATGCGGATTCATTCTCTGCCAGCAGGAGGCTCTTTTGGAACAGAAGACATGGCGGTTTCCCTGGTAACAGCAGAACAAAGCAGCGCTCAAGTTTACTCAATGAAGTTTAATCATCACACTAAACCATATCGTGATTCTTGTCTTTACATCCCCAAATTTAAGACCTCTTGAAATCATAATTTTTACTTTCTTGTACAATTTAAGACTTTTTTTGGCCTTAAATTGGATACAACTACATTTAAGAATTGTTAAGGACTGCAAAAACCCTTTACCATATTTGATGTGCACTATGCATGTGTGTATGTTCAACTCTAAATAAAAGCCTAAATTAATTCTCTTTATGATATAAAATGATTTCTGGCTCTTCAGAAGAATTGGATTAAATCAAGTATATATTAATTCCATTAAATGTCCATTCACTAATTGAAGTTATAAGTAGTCATTTTTGGGTGAATTGTCCCTTTAAGACTGCAATAAGAAAATGTTAAAAACAAAGACAGCAGGGATGCCTTTTTAATATTTGCACTCTGAATTACGATTGGTTGTCTGTCTTGAAATTAGTGGTCTACCATTGTATCGCCATGACCGATATATCGGCCGATATTTGGCATTTTTCAAATATCGGCCGATATTTGGCATTTTTCAAATATCGGCCGATATTTGGCATTTTTCAAATATCGGCATCGGCCGATAAGTTTTTCTGCTTGGCCAATGTGTTATAGGAGGGACTTTATTTTGACGGCATTTATATAATTTAAACAAATCTTTGAATGACTAATGAACATTTACATTTATTCATTTAGCAGACGTTTTTATCCAAAGCGACTTACAAATGAGGATAGTGGAAGTAATCAAAAACAACAAAAAGAGCAATGATATATAAGTGATATAACAAGTCTCAGTTAGCTTAACACATGTAGCAAGGGCTTTTAAATAATGTAATAAATAAAAAGAAAACAAATAGAGCAAGCTAGTGTTAGAGGTCTTATATATATATATATATATATACACACACACATACACACACACATATACACAAACACATAATTGCATAACAAATGAAAAGAAAATAGAATACAAAAAGATGAGAAAGGTAGTTACATTTTTTTTTTTTTTAAGAATAGAATTAGAATAGTGAGTGCTAATAATATGAGGGTCAAATAAAGATGGAAGAGATGGGTTTTAAGCCGATTTCTGAAGATGGCTAAGGACTCAGCTGCTCGGATTGAGTTGGGGAGGTCATTGTACCAGGAGTAATTTACATTTATTCATTTAGCTGACGCTTTTATCCAAAGCGACTTACAATTGCTATATGTCAGCGATCGCACGCCTCTGGAGCAACTAGGGATTAAGTCTCTTGCTCAGGGACAATTTAACCATTTAATTTAACAAACCTTGCAAACTTAGTCAAATCCAGCTGTGAGACCTTGTGAAGTGTGTATGTGTATCCAGCATGATCACATGTTCTGTGCGATAGTCGGTCCGTGTGAATTAAATGCTTTAAACTTTAAGCTTGTGATTTCAAATTATGCTGCGCTTTATGCATTTGCCCACTGTCATATTCATGTAATTTTCACTGTGTGCTGTGTGTAAAATGAGGGTTACCCTGGCTATTTGAAAAATATTATTCCCAGTGCACACAAACTTCCCAGAATACTGAGTGCCCCGTTGATTACAGTTTACTTCCTTTTTATATTTTTATTAAATATTTATTTGTGAAAAATACCTTGTATAAGTATGTTTATTTTACACATTTATTTTTTAATCCATTGCATCGGCTGTCAAAAAACATATCAGTCGACCACTACTTGAAATTACTGATATTTCACAGTGGGTGAGCCAACTGATAAAATAACAAATAAAATAAATAAATAAATAATTGCACTGATGACATGAATTCTCACTTGATATTTTATCAAGTAGCAGTCATGGTGTGTGACCTTCACACACTAAACCTACCTGGGATTGTGTGCACCTCATCTAGGATAATGAGCCCCCACTCCTGACTTCTCATCCACTCCATGACCCTCTCAGCCTCCCATGAGCGTTTGGTGGTGTGCCCTAGCATAGAATAGGTGCTAATGGCCACTGCGCAACCGATGGGTTTGTCTTTTGCGTCTGAAGTAAAACGGCAGATCTGGGAGTCATCAATGGTGGACCACATCTTAAACTGAGCCTTCCACTGTTCCACTGACACAGAGGAGTTTCCCAACACCAGACAGCGCTTACGCACTGTGCAGGCAGCCGTGACGCCCACCAGTGACTTACCAGCACCTGTAGGACAGAACAATACAACAACAAAAGACCATAATATAGATTCGTTTGGTTTTACCCCAATAATACCATTATATATATCAATCAACATCTTCTGGGAAAAATATGGTTTAAACACTGTACATATGTTAAGAGACTGTTTACCACAAGGCAGGACGATGACTCCAGATCGAGCTCTGCCGTTCCCAAACATCTTCCTCAGACTCTTTTCCTGATATGGTCTCAGCACAGCGGTGGGCTTCAGGTCCATGTTGATGTCCGGGTTCACCGTGTCGTTACGGAAGTCATACTCGGCCAGGAGGGGATACTCCAACTGAATGCAACGTTTCTGAAGCTCCTCTATCATTTCCTAATAAGGGCCAGCACAGATAAGAAGAATGAATATGCATGAAGTCTTCACTGAATGCTCTAATCTAAAGGATAGCCAACATGAAAGTTTCAACTCAATCAGGCCTGTCAGAGGTACAGTCAAAGATAAATTAACTTTTAATTGACAATGAAGAAACATTCTCATCCAAGCACAGACACACACCTGACGGATCTCGAATGACACTGTTTGTGTCTCTTCCTCCTCCTCCTCCTCTTTATCCATCTGTTCGTAGTAACTATAGATGTCCTCTGGCACCTGATTTCCTGTGCGCTGCCCATCCGAAGGCTGGGAGGTGGATGGACCACCACTGTCCTGCTGAGACTTTGAGATCTTGACAGGATGACACAACAGGTTTTGGTAACAGGTATGAGCCTTTTGCTCCACTGGGAATGTTTAAAGTCATTATGTTTACACCCAAACAACATGTTTTGTGCTCACACTCACTGCTGATTTGCTAGAGATGGTCTCGGTGATGAGCTCAGTCTCCTCACCCTCAGCAGACCGAAGACGACAGTCCCGAATCACGGAGTCCTGTAAGAGCCTTTGAATGACATCAGGGAATGCACTCTCCACGAAGTACCTGTTCTCAACACACACACAAAAAACTTTACCTTCTGCACTATCAATGGCATGTGTCTGTTGCACAGTCAAGCTTTTAAGGACTCACAGGTAGCAACCAAAAATTTGTGATCAATAAAAAAAAACAAAAAATGTAATAACAGAAATGAATACGTTTACATACAAGCCAAGGAAGCATTAAATCGATCAAAAGGGACAGACATCTACAATGTACAAAACAAAACTTTCCATTCATTAAATAAGAAAAATACAATATAATGTAATATAATATAATAAATATAATATTCAATATACAACATGCTCTTACACATCTAATTTTCTAACCTTCTTTAGTAAGAAGTTAAGAATGAGGAATTTTAGCAAAATGGACTGACCTGTTATGCTTCAGGACTAGTTTGACTTTCCCGTAGCTCACGGTGCACAACTACAGGAGAAGACAGAGAGCAAATTAGTGGCTTTGTTCCACAGAAATTGAATATAAAATAGAATTCTTATATTTATGCATTTATCCTAAGCAACTTACAAAAAGGGCAGCAAAGCAATTAGAGCCAACAATACAGTAGTCGTAATAATAGTCATGCATTGGTCAGTGGTCATGCATTGGCATATGCTCATGGTTCAAACAGACTTCACTGCCAGCTCACACATACCTTAATAAACTGCACTATGCCGTCTGGCACAGAGGTCTTGCTGAGTTTCTGCAGGTACTCTATGATGTCAGAGGTCTGCAGGCCGACGCTCACAGCGGCGTATAGAGAATAAGCTGTCAGCTTGTACTCGTGCACATGGGTAGGTCTGCACACCGGCTCCGATATGGCCACCAGGAAGTCCTGAGCATATTTATACACAGGAGAGAAACCCTCTAGGAAGATGTGACCATCTGGAGCCTAGAGAGTCAAACACATGGATAATGATAGTTCAAACTAGTCTTGTCAACTTTAGATCTAGGCAAGTTAAGATGATAACAAATACAGCTTTCTGTACAGCAGTATAGACAGTATATTTGAAGCAAAATATAGGTCCTGAAACATCTCTACACCCAGTCCTTATTATTAAAAATTATTATTTAGGCAATAATAATAATAACAAACAAACAAAAATCTCTAATTCTCCCTTTTCGTTCCCATGTCAAGGATCATGGATCTTGAGTCTTACCACCCATAGGGGCCGGGAAGTGTAATCATTCTTGAGAAGCATCTGTAGTCTGTAGTCTTTGGCTCCATACTCATCCAGTTTAGTGCTGGATTCATCCACATGCTTCCCAGCAGCGGCTGGAACAGCCTCCTGAGACTCACTGCCAATCACCTCTTCATCATCTTCTTCCTCATCATAATAACGTTTCTTCGACTTTTTATCTAAAGTGAACAAACAACCATTTCAGCCATTTAGACTAGTGATGATGGACAACCCTGCTACTGGAGATCAGGTTTTAGTTTAAAAATCAGGTTCGTTTTGGAACTCACAGACGAAGACCTCGCTGGTGAAGGCGTCTTTGGTGATAGTGTGAGTTAACAGCATTCATAACAAATGTCTGAATCTACACTCGACTTTTGTGAAAAATGTACATTTGACCATGCTTTTAAAAAGAGTGACTCTTACTTAATGCCTAGAATACTTAGGCTATCTTGATTCCATTTTTTTCCCATATCGGTGCTTTCTTGAGTCGGAATTAAGTATATCTTTATGTAATTTCATAATTACGTAAAGTCATTTCTATTTAAAAATGCATATTTCATCCATCTTACCTCGATCACTCTTATCTTTCTTTCCCATGGTGTCAGCCCTTGTAAGCACACCCCTATTGTGAATTCAGTGATGGTCAAACACAATTTAATAACAAAAACGCAGGAGAATTCATTGAGTCGTCACCGCTAGCGCTGTCATGTCCATATTGGATCAAAACCATAACGCGCTATCTCTACGGATAAAGCGCTGGAGAAATTTAAAGCAACATACAACAGTAGCGCCACCTGCCGGCTGGACGTACACGCGCGCAAACGTCACTGACTGCACGGTCAAGAAACTGTCCAATAACAAATGACTAAAAAATTCGAACTCGGTTGTCACCATTTTAACTGTAATTTAGAATTTATTTCACTTCAATACAGTCCAAAGATCAGCATAATTTGGAAAAGTGTAATATTGAATGACAGGGCATTATGTGTATTAAAACTACAGAATACTTCAGTTTACCAATTTACCACACAGCTAACCAACAAATATATCATTTAATATTTGTTATGAATGAAAAGGCATAAAACCTGACACATGACTGGTTTCGGACGCTGTATTGAGCATCACAGAATTTAACACTGAATATAAATGCAAACAAAAACATAAGACCATGTGCCTCACTCATAAGACATGATGAAAACATATTAATTTGTGTGTAAATCACTGCTAAACCCATTATGTAAACTTTCACATTTAATTGAATGAGGCTGGATGAGTCAAAAAGCCTAATTCTTTGAACAGAAGCTCATCAAATTAGTGCAAATGATTCTTTAAACCATTCTCATGTAGAGCATCCCACTGAATTGAATGTGACAGTTTACATAAGAATAGTTTTAAACATGATTTACACAGAAATGTGTTCATGAACTACGTGTTTGTCTCTTGCAAGGCAAATATTTATTTTGTAAGTAAGATTTCTGTGGGTTATGAAGTCAAAGTTGATGTTTCTTTTGTTCCCATGATGATCTTGAGGTAAAAAGACAACCGGCGACAGAGAAGAGTAATCTATGCCCCTGCATCCGAGACGTATGTCGAGTATCTGTATGTGTAGAGTTTGTTATCTGCTCCTCCACTCAAAATCAACTAGAAAGAAAAGCAGACAGAGAAAAGAAATGGATAAATCCACATAAAAATATACTCCAAGTTAACTCACTGTTAAAGACATGAAATGGTTTAAAATACAGCTTTCTTTCTCATGTTAATGCAGTTTCTTTTGAAACAGGTAGAGGACAAACTTTTTGACCCTCTTTTTCCAAGACAATATTTGAAGGCTGTCATATCTAAGCTGATAAGTACCTCTGGTTGTAATAAAAACAAACTCAAAATATGTTTAATGTTAGATCTGTTATACATCTTTATAATTAGGGGTTTTAACCATTTTAATTAAAATTGTTAGTATGAGTAAATGTTAACAGTTTTCTGACTTGGTAATTTGTTGAGGGCCCCTGGTTGAGAACCAGTGCGGTGTACTACGGATAATTAAACACTTTCAAAATGAGCATTTCACCATAAACAATTGTTAGTCGTGCAAACCAACAACTCATTTATTGTGACTATAGAGATTGATAGTCAGAAGCAAGCGCTATTCATATTTTATGGAGAAGAGACATTGCCATTCTAGACTGACTGACTTCAGTCATCAATACTGTTTTTATTTCCAAAATACAAAACAAAAAGGTCTAAGCATGCTAGCACTTTGATAGCTTTAATGCTAACAGATGTAAACTAAAAGCCTGTTCACACAAACATTAATTTGTTTCATATTAGCAAGGTGCTAAAACATGGCAGCAGTGTTAAATCATGCTAGAAACATGATAGCAACCTGCCATGCTACCAGTGTGATAAATCATGCTACCTATGAGATAAAACATGTTAGCAGTGTGATAAATCATGCTATCATTCAATATTTTTCACATTTTTGGAACTATTTTAAACTTTCAGGCTAGGCTTTTCCAAGCCAACGTCAAAGTTTGTCTACAAACTTTACTATCTAGTTCAAAATAAAATGTTTATCACACAGAGTATGTGGTGTGAACAACCCATGTGATTTCTTGGGGTGTTTAACAGTGCTAATAAAACAAATATTTGGATGGTTTGTCGTACCCCATTCTCTGTCCAGTCAACGCACAGAACTTTGTCTTCATGGGCAGCAAGATCATAGAGTGGAGCTTTACAGCTGTAAAGAAGAAACCAGGACTGTTAGGGACAGATATGTGGGAACAGGATGGTTTTGGGTTATAATGTATCTGTAAGTCACACACCTCCTCGTGTCCCACAGTTTGACCACATTATCTAGAGATCCTGACACAAGCTGATGCTCGTGCGATGGAGACCACCTGACCGCTGTCACCCAACCGTTATGGGATGTCAGAGACAGAAGGACTAGAGAGCCATCTGGAAAAAACAGAGATATGAGCAATTAAAATAACTGTAAAGGGGAGAGGGCATCATTATAAGGGATCTCTGATAGTCACCTTTAGATCTTGGGTCCCATAGACGCACATGTCTGTCAGTGCTGCCCGAGGCCAGACGGCGACACAGTGGAGAGTATGAGACACAGCTGAAGACCTTATTCCCCGTCTGCAATACAAGAACATCAGTCTGTAAATCCAACAGTCCTTTAATGTAACGTGTATATATTTATTTCTTAAAATACCTTCTCCTGACCCAACTTAATATGCAGAGACTAGTAGTAGTAAACTGAAACCATGGTGGTGCTTTAAACATATTGCTGTATCTTTGAGCATCCTGATCAGCCCAACAGACCAATTTCTGTTTGTCTGTTTGGGAAACATGTCTGAAAACAGACGTTATTTTATGCTTGGTGACACAAGTGGTGCAAAATTAAACACTTCACTTTTCCAGAATCCCTCATCCATCATAATTATAAATAAAAATAATAATAAAAATTATTATTATTATTACATTGATTATGAATAAGCTTTTTAAAAACATATTTATAGGTAAAGAATAAGTATAAACTGCTATTTATAAATAATAATTAATAATGCATAATTTATAAAATACATAACTTCATTATTTTTTATACATTTTTATTTACAAACATTAGCATGTATTATCATTATTTTACAAATAGCAATTTATAAACTTTATATAACTAACATTTTGTGCTCTCCTGTCCATATCTATGTAATACAGGCACTAGAGAACAAAAAATTGTATTGTTATGTTTTACATTTACAATAATTAATTTAGCAGATGCATTTATGCAAAGCGACTTAATATGAGCACATTGAAAAAAAATAAAACCAACAAAAGGGCAATAATATGTAAGTGCTGTGACAAGTCTTAGCCTAACACGGTACACAAAGCAAGTTTTTTTTTAAATAATAAATAAAAAGAAAAACAAGTAGATAGAATAAAAAGAAGAAGAGGGAACGCTAGTGTTAGAGGATCTTTTTTAAAAATACAAATAAAACATGTCAAAAGAATAGGAAAAAAAACAGAGAAGACAAGTGTTAAAAGGGTCAAGGTTATTTTTTAAGAAAGTTTATAAGAAAAGCAAAAACATAATTACGATCACTTTCAAATAAAAAAACAAAAGGATCGAACAGTTGTCACTCACAAGCGTACTCTTCTGCCCGCCAGTCTCTGCATCCCATAGACGTATGGTGTGATCCCATGATGCACTGCACAGCTCCTCAGCATCCACCCAGAGCACAGAGGACACTGCCTCATTATGACCAGAGAAAGTCATGAGGGGAGTCTAAAGCAGAATAACAAGCATTTATAAAACTGTAAAGCATTAATTAATAACCAGAATGCGCAGACACTAACCCGTGTGAGCCCCATCTGTTCTGTTTTCTGTTTTTTGCGTGGCCTGTTGGGTTCCTCCATCTCATCCTCTTCCACTGTTGGCACTGAGGACAACAACAATACGAGTAAGGTTTTTTTTTTTTTATGTATTATCTTTTTTGAACTTAGATATTTATCTTGTCTTTTTGAATTAAATATCTCACAGAATGCATGTTCCCAAGAAAACATACCTGCTGACCATATCTTAAGCATTTTGTCCCATGAGCCACTGCAAAACTGAAGAGAAAACAAAACATGATACACACATATGTAGAGTAAATCAAATTTTGGTTAATATTATTATAAAATGTATGCACTACTGTTCAAAAGTTTTGTGTTGGTAAGAATTTTTTGAATGTTTCTTAAAGAAGTGTCTTATGCTCACCAAGGCTGCATTTATTTAATCAAAAATACAGTGAAAATATTATTCCATTTTAAAATAACTATTTTATTAAACATATTTTAAAATGTAATTTCTTCCTGTGATGGCAATGCAGCCATTACTCTTCAGTCACATAATCCTTCAGAAATGATTATAATATGCTTATAATAATTATAATTTTGTGCTCAAGAAACATTTCTCATTAGTATGAATCTTGAAAACAGTTGATGCTTAATATTTCTGTGGTAATAGTTATACATTTTTTGTCAGGAGTCTTAAATTGATTGAAAGTTTAAATAAACTGCATTTATTTGAAAAATAAATATTTTGTAATAAATTTTGTATAGCTTTGTTAATAATGCATCCTTGCTGAATATTAATTTCTTTCAAAAAAAAAAAGGGAGTACCAGTACATAATACAGCAAAGGCAAACAAAATTAGCAAACACACACAAACCTTCGTCCTGGTGGGGTCGACGGCAACTGTGTCAACACTCCCAGCGTGTCCACGGCAACAGTGCCGGGCCTTCACTTCATTCCGTTCGGAATTCCACTCCCACAACATGATTGTTTGATCCAGAGATGCGCTCAGGAGCAGAGAGCTCAGACCATCTAGGAGGCACAGAAGCATCAAACACAGGTAGAACTGACAGAAACCTCATGCATCATTAACTCTCAGATTCATACATTTAAATACATGTTATGCATCTCATACTGGGAACCTATCAAATAAATGCACTAATGAGCCAGTTTGAAGATTCTCACCTCTCTTCACCCAGGCTACATCCTTCACAACATCAGTGTGTCCAGCCACAGTCATCACAGCCTTCCCTTCCATAGACCAAATCCGTGCAGTCTTATCATAAGAGCCTGTGAGGATCCTGGGATTCGGGAAGAGGAGCGAGTTTAATAGATCAGCCACAATTCTGTCTAAGCAAATCAAATTTTGGCTCTGCATGAAGCGCACCATTCAGAATCTGCCTCCACCGAACTGATCCAGTCATCATGCATGATGCACTCCTCCGGCTGTGGGGCTGTGAACTTCTCAACGTACTCTATTTCCACCACTTCTTCCTGTTAACACACACACACACACACACACACACACACACACACAAATGAGCATGTAATCAAACTGCTAATATATTTTTGCAAGTTTTCATAGCAGTTTAAACAGCTTGAAAAAGGCTAAACAATTACACCAATTCATATTGATTACTTTTACGGTGTCATTTTTCGTTTTTACTTTTGAAGATTTAGTTTGCATGTACTTTCAATGGATAGATAAAAATGATGAGCGAACATTAAAACAGTAATACTACAATCTAAAATAACTGTTTTCTGTTGTAATACATTATAAAATGTCATTTATTCAGTCATCACATGATCATACTGAAACCACTCTAGTAATATGCGATTTGAAGATCAAGAAATATTAAAATTATTATTGAAAACGGCTGTCCTGCTTAATATTTTATATCCTTTTTACATATTTTTTCAGGATTTTTGATGAAGAGACAGTTTTTTTTTTGGTAATAAATAAATTAATTAATTGATTAAAAGTCTAGTATGTTTTAATAATATGAGAGTGACTAAATGATGACAGAATTGTAATTTTTGGTTTAACTATCCATTTAAATTCAGTCTCAAATAGTTTGAATGAAATTATACTTTCTGGTCAAGCAATATGATTTGAGCTTGTCATTTTTGTGCACAAACTATGCATCACAGGGTCAGTGAAAAGACTGTATATATGTGTGCACTGCCATACCGTTGAGATGTTCTCGCTCTCCATGTGATTGGCCAGTGAAGTGCGGAGAAACTGACCTCGAACCAGGAAATCAAACTCAACATGTTTGTGTCCATCTGTAAAAAGACACGAGTGAAGTGAATCTAATCTAAGAAAAATACAAGGAAAATATAACCAAGCACTGCCACTCTAACAGTCAGGGGCTGTATTACAGAATCCTTCTATTTCACTTTTTGAAATTTTCAATAATTATGACAGGAAGTTTCTGTATTACAGTCCATGATTCTTAAATCGGTGAGCGTCTTATTAATAGATCCCACAGTTTTTGGAAAATGATTTTTAGGAGGTCCTGCAGCATAACAATGTGAAAACAGTTGATTCAAATAAACTAGCTGACCATTCTTGGCTTCCAGCAGCTTGTTGATGACTCCACTGAGATCCGCCACCTCCGAGGCAGCAGGGATGGAGAAGGGAACATCATCTATCAGATACCTGCAGAAAAGAGGACAACATCTTACATCTCGTACAAACACAGCCCACGTCGATTTCACTGTTCAACAGATAATTCTGAGCACAGTTTATAAAGAGGAATTGTCACTGTATGTCAACAGCACTATGAGTAACGTTCTACCAAGCAAAAATCTTATCTAGCTAAGCTAAACGTTTGAGCTATTTGTAATATTCACACCAAATATACTCACTTTTTGTTTTCGGTGAAGAACCGGGCCTGTACCTGCGACATTTTATCTTGTTAGACTGTAACGATTTAGAAAACACATCAATTCCGTGACGAACTTCACTGTAGACACTTAGCCACCACGTGGTTCTCCAAAGCGTGCGGGACTGCGGGTGGAAGACATGAGAGTCGATCACAGAGCCATCGATGGTCGACAAGCGCGCTTGCAACTGTTCATGTCTGATTTGAGATCCACGCTGAATCCATATAAAATAACACGAGATGCTGCACAATGGAAACATTTTACTGTTCTCCCATGCATCTCAGATATTTTCCTGGAAAAAAAAAATCTAGTGTCAAAAAAAAAAAAATGTGTAGAGTTACAAAAGAGATCTTAACCATGTATCACACTGAGTCTGAACTTTAGAGTGGCTGACTAATTCAGGGGGTCCATAGACCATGACCGAAATTCAGTGTATAGCTCCAACCTGACATAAAAACCTTGAATTAATCCTACAATTACTGATTACTTCACATTACCCCACATTAGCTATACATCCTACCATAACTTCACATTGTTGTCGATTGGAACTTATTGTTCTTATTTCTATCATCTGATTAACCAGCGGTTGAAGCAAATGGTCTAACATGAATTAACTTATACAGTGAATTTTGTAAATGTTGTTCAGGAAACTTCAGCGTACTTCAAACAGGGCTTCCAACTTTTGAGTTCACCCTGGAGTGAGAATTATTTAGGAATAATTAACAAGCTTGCGATTAAGTATGTTATTTTTTATTCTCTTAGTTTCTCTTAACTAAACAGGGAGCCCTATTGTTAAGGTTAAAAGTAACAACACATTTGTATACAAGTTCATATTAGACAATTTTTATTATAACTTTATAATAATATACATTTTTATAAATTATTATAAAAAAGTAATTATACAAGTAAAAATATAATAAATGTAATTTTATTATAGGATATATTTTTCTTGATAGTTTATGGACACTGAATGTATTTATGTGTCAGAGTTTTCAAGCTGCTGTCTTTCCACGGTTGAAACACTCATTGAGTGATTACATGAGGCACTAAACATTAAGTATAGTTAAGTCCTCGGATGTTCAGGTTAAAACTATTATTTCAATGTTAAGACCAAAGCTTAGTGCTTTGGCTTTGTTTTTATTTATTTATTTATTTTTTTGACAGAAGAGTTTATGTTTATATAATATGGTTCTAAAATATACTTTTCTGTGAGCAAAATATATTTTCTTTAGATTTTTGGATGAAATGCAACCTGGGCATGCTCTGCCATGGTTTGCCTCATGCTCTGACTATATGTTAACAGTTTTTTCTTATTCAATTCTATTGTTATTTTCTCTACAGAAGAAAATAATATCACAATATGAATACCTTTATATGTAAAAATGTCTGTATATATCTCGAGCTTTGAAAGAACAACCGCTGATCAATAATGTTTTCTCTTGGGAAATAGTATTTTAGTATTTTTTATATTATAACACAGACTAGACAAAACAATTTTTTTTTTTACTTCTAGAAACTCTGAATCCATAGTTCAATAAATTGTGCAAGTACAGAGGAACTTTGTTCCATGTTCCTGCGTTCTTTTCAAATATGTGATGACAGCCAGTGGCAGTTAAACAGCAGATGTGATATGTATTTCATACTTTGTCTTTTTAAAAAGCCATGTCCTTCTACTTACTGTTGTTGTGCTCTTGTATACACCACAGTTCTGAACGAACAGCAATATTTCATGTTTACGCACAACACCACATCTTTTTATCCAGACATCCTTGACAAACACGTCCCAAGCAGTCTGATCAACACCCATCAAGCTGACAGCCGACATAGTAACTTTGCATTGTTTAGGTCACGTCGTCCCAGCAGGCCGAGGGGTCAAGGTTGTGTCTGGTGTGGGTCTGCAGCTGCAAAAAGGCCTCTCTGTTTTTCCCAAGACTCTCCGATGTTGCCGACCTGTCTGGGGACACCATGCAACTCTCCTGAGTCCGCTCCCTTGGCAGTGAGCACCCGTGGGAGGCAGTTTGAGAGATAACGTACCGCTTAAAGATCCCCACATTACCTCACCAGATAAGGGAGGGGATGGAGCTGAGCGGGGTGGACATTGGGCCTTTGGGTGGAGGAGAGGGCCGAACCCCTTCAAGCATTTCGAAGGAAACGCTCAAATGCTGTCATTTACACACTGTTTCAGTGGTCTGGCCAGTGGTTCTCATGGCAGAGCGAGCGCTGGAAGAGGATGTGGCACAGGAGAGGAGAGAGATGGGAAGAAAGAGTGTGCGGACACAGAGATGGACACAACCATGCATGAAACAGGGAACGCATCGAGAGCCAAAGAACTGGGTGAGTGAAGGAAGAAGTGGATGAAGTGGCTTGCGCTCAAAAGGATTTAAAACGGTGATTACGAAGAGAAATAAGACATCATGAGTTGGGTTTTATTGTGTATCAATATGCGCATCAAAAGTGAATATCATGGCTTTTCACAAATTAGTTCCAATTTTATTTCTAAAACTATATGAAAATTGTAATATAAATATTTAATTTTTACTTTTCACTTCTTTGCTGATAATATCATATATAATGAAAAGTATGTATTACAATGAAAAATCATGGATTGTTTTCATCAGCTGTCCATAACAGATTTTTAAACCCACTTTAGATTATATTTAAATACTAATGTTGAAATTAATCATTTGATACATTAAAAATGTGTAGAAGCAATTTTGTCTTAGAAATTGCTTAATTTCACACAAACATTACAAAGAAACACCAAGTAAAATAAATGAAGTAGAAAAACTAATTTCAACTAAGTAGACTAATTCAAAACAAAAAGTAAATGATTTACTTTGATAGAACATTTTTCAAAGTGTACAATGCAATTATTGTGTAGACAAAGGTATTTACATTATATTTTAAAAATACATTCAAATAATTACGGCTGTAATTAAAGTAAATGCATCTGTAATTACACTGTTGACCCCATTACCACCCTTAAACTTACCCATACCGCTAAACCTGTCCTTAAACTACCCGTACTCAACATCAGTAGCAGCAAAAGTGTTTTGCATTCCCACATGAACACAATAAATACATCGTACCTAACAATTATTCTTTTTTGGATAGCATTTATTTAACATTTTCTTTATGTACATACCATGTACTTATTATAGCAATTACAATAACTTTATAATAACTAGGTACTAACCCTGATCCTGAACCTAACCCATGTAGCTACCTTATACTACAATACTTTCTTGGGTAAGGAAGCACTAGTAGTTTGATACTACTAGTAATTAAAGATACATTATATAAATTGGGAACCACCTTTAAAGACTCACAAGACATAAGAAGTATTCCCTCATTCCCTTTTGACTGACTTCTCAGGTAAGGTCTGGACCGATAACTCCATCCAGGGCATGTAAGACCCAAAACTCTCCTGAGAATGCAGCGAGAGAGAGGAGTCGTGTTCGGAACCTTAGACAAGCCTTCCACAGCCTGCAGGCTGCTTTACCCTCCGTCCCTCCCGATACAAAACTCTCCAAGCTGGACGTCCTGGTACTGGCCACCAACTATATCGCCCACCTGACCGAAACCCTGGACCAGGGTGGGATGTTGGGTGACCATACAGTCCTGCAAAGAGCAGAGTACCTGCATCCTGTGAAGGTGAATGCTTGTTAATATTAGGTCAATATGATAACATGTTAAATATTGATTTATAGTTCTATCTATTTAAAAATGTACATTATTGTACCATTTTTCTAGGTTTTTTAAGGGATTCAGTATCTTGTGTATTTAGTATATAACTGGAGAAAGATTAAAGTGATGGACTTGTGTGTCTTCTTTCGCAGAAATGGCCCATGCGTTCTCTTCTGTACTGTGGGAACATAGGAGAGCGACTGACAGGAGCACAGATCAGTCGGGAGGCATCTTGTCTGCCTGAGGTGAAAGCAGACTAATGGACTGAGAAGACATTTCAGATACTCAGTAATAGTTGGATAACACTGATGCATGTTAGAAATTGATCTGAGCACTTTTTTTGTAAATATGATTCCTTGTTTAGTTATGTCTTGAACATACAAATACTAGATATTTCCACATAATTTTTCATTTATTTTGATGAAACACTAGTATATAATTGTGTTTATATACCATTCCACATTTATACTGTAGTCGGTTATGAGAGAAAATATTGGCTGTGGTTATAGACATCATGACACAGAGACAGTCAATAGAATATTAATCTGTGGTTTTTAACCATGCGAGTCAAAAACACAGAGCATTCACTTTTTTAAATATATTGTCACATAAAGTTGTCTATTCATTTGCATTCCATAAATTCTGTAATTAAAGCTGCATTCCGTAACTTTTTTGTGTTCAAAATTGTGTGTTCTTCGGCAAGACGCACACAGTTCTGTTTATTGACCGCTAGAGCGCAAAAAGTTACGGACTGCAGCTTTTTTTTTTTTTTTTTTTTTTTTTTGGTAATTAATGTTACTATTTAAAAATGGTTTAGTAAAAAGAAAGGATGGTATTTCAAGTGAACATGCATGTAAAAAAAACCTAACTTTTTTTTAAATGACATATATTAAAATATGTTGAATTTTTGACCTACTTGAATACATTCTAGAATAGATACCTTTTAATCTAGAATATTTGTTTATGTTCTTACCCATTTAGAGAATAACTAAATTAACAGGTCACTTTATCTCTACTGGCCGAATCTTGAGTATTTGGGTTTAATGTGCTTGTTTTGTACTTGATAGTAATAAAATGAATGTCTTGATTAGTGGGAAGGGAGGATTATCATAAGGAACACTTGGCAACCACACATGAGTGGAGAACCCCCATGTCCTCTCAATCATGGGTAGCTTAGCAGATCCACACTAAAAACACAGCTTTTCTTATTTATTTAACTGCACAAATCCCATATCATTACAAATTATAAGAGGCAGTAAAAAACTAATATTTCCCCTGCCAAAAGTGACAGTGTTCTTTACAGTATTTGCTTGGAACTGTGCTGCCATATTTTGCATTGTTTAATTAACTTTCAACCAAACACACGTCTGTGAGATTTATATGACTCTATGATGTACTTTTGCAGTTTTTTTGCTTTGTTTTTCTGATGAGCATGACAATTTGTGATATAGTCTAAATTCTTGCAATGCACACTTCTAGTCAATAGATTTCACACACTTGGCTGAATTGGGCTAAAGCATTATTTTAATTCACAAGAAAATATGTTACTTTTTCAAATAATGATGCAAGTTACTTTTTTCCCCATTTATTGACTGACAGCTCTCCTATCTTCATTTTGAGATAAATTAATGTAAACATGATGCTTACTGTAGTTAGACCAAATGTGAACGTGCACTTACTCATCTCACTCACACAAAAACAGAATCAGTATTCCTTAAAATGAATAAAGGAAACTCAGAATATGACGCAAGTGTGAAATAATTAAATATTAAATAACACAAATATCCTTTATTTAATCCCATTTTATCAATCAATTTCTTTGCTGCTCACCTTGAATGTCATACTAATAAGCAAGGTCAAAGCATAATGCTAAAGGTCAAAGATCATCACCTATGTCATCTATATTATTTAATAAAGCCAAAGTCTGACTTCTCATTGATGTAAAAGACCATGGAACTAATTTTTCAGCACTCTAAATCTAGATTTTTTATTTGACTTGTATTATACTTTGCTACTTGCATCAGTTATTTTACAAAATAAACGCTCTTTCTAGAAAGACAGTGGTTCAACCAACATAAACGTGGCTAAATTTGTGTTGTGTTTGTGTAGAGAGCAACATGACCATTCTCAATTATTCATATCCAGAGCTTTGCAAAACAAGGGCTCCCATCCATAAGAAATGGTCAAGGCCAACTCCGTAAATCTGTCTAAGTTCCTGATAAAACCATTTTCTCATGTTAATAGCCAAAATGGACCAGAGAGAACTGCACTAAGGCAAGGGTTATGGAGTCAGAGAACAAGGGCAAATGTTTGCTGCGTTAGAATTTCTGCCACCACAACTCATTCTCACCATTTAAGGAGTGTTCTCACCAAGTAACGTTAAGCTGGAGATGAATGGATCTGGTTTTAATGATAATAATACTGTAATTGAGGAAATTCTGGGATGTATGGGATAAACTTGTCAAAATAAGGATACCGGTTAGGATTGATTTTTTTTTTTTTTTATTAACAAGCTGACACAATATTAGCACCTATTTAAGTTGTTTTTAAAGAAAATTATCTTGATTTTAGATGTAAAAATAAGACAAAACATAAAAAAATAATTTCTTTCATTCACTCCATTTAAAAAAAAAAAATCTGACTACTATGTGGATGTAAATTAATACATCTATAATAACTAATTCATAATAACTCTTAATTCCACAGCCATTTTTATAACAAACATACAATTTTCTACTTACATTTAAAACATTTTGTAGGTTTTGGAGTAAAAAAATGGAAAATCCATTGAATTTGCTGGTGAAAAACAAACTGAACGTGGTGTAACATTTTTGCATTTCACACTTAAATGCAAACTGATTATTAAGTTCTATTCCTTTTTGCTTACAAATATTAAAAATTATCTGCTTTCTCCTTAAGAAGTGATTTACTGTAGCTTGGCTCAGAGATTTCCAGATTCTGTCACTTCCTCTCATGTTAGAGAGATAATCAAAATAGCTGCTCTATCTTCTGCTCATTAGACCTAGAACATACTGATGGCTTGCTAAATTTATGCAGTATTTTGGCCAAGTTTCTTGACTCGGCCTGATCTTACTGGAACAAGGATAGAGGAGGAACCAGAGAGGAATGTAAAACACACACACACAAATAAAACATGAAGTACTCCATCCTAAGGTTTGGCTAAATGTCCTCACGGTCCAGAGTTTAATCTCCACTAAATTTGTAAGCAGCATTTTATTTCCTCTCTGGGATTAAGATCATCTGGAACAAAGTGCTTTGGATTTAAATCTAAAATATTTTAATTAAAACGGGTCAAGTGCAGCACTACAGATTTGGGCCAGCAGCCCTGTGGCTGAAGTTCAACGGACAATATTTTTCTAAACTACAACTCAATGTTACACTTTGAATAATGCACTAACCATGAAAAAGGACAACACAAAAAATGAGCCCACATGCTAGAAACATACAGTATTTAATAATCCTGAGACACAAATGACCCAGTTTTACATCAAAAAACATTCTCATCACAGATATTTCTAATGTGATCCCACTCACTCACTTTAAAATGGAAACATTCACTTAAAAAAAGAATAATTAAACTGTATGATCCAGTACAACTCAAACAGGAGAAGCATCAAATTATATAAATCGTATGGACTTTTCTCTAGCAATTAAAGCAATATGGAGAGAAAAATGTCCTATAATTAAAATATATATATTTTTTAAAAAATGACAACAGTCGACTGGAACGGTTTGTTGTGAGCTGGGCCAGACACACAAAAAGTGGATGTGACCATCATATGATGTCAAAAAAACCCATAAAAATGTCATTTTATATACAACAAAGTTCATGAAAAAAAAAAAAAAAAGAAGTCCAATTCATCTATTCGTCCTCTTTAACCTTTTTCTTCTTTTTCTTTTTCTTTTCTGTTGTCTGTAAAACAAAAACAGAAAAATGTTAGGATTTATAAAACAAAATATGATTGTGTTTGGCATCATGGTCCTCACCTCTTCTGCTGGACTGACTGGCGCTTCTTCCGCCTCTTCCTTTGGCTCCTCCTCAGACGCTCGTTTCTTTTCCTTCTTTTTCTTTTTTGTCGTCTATAAAGCATGAGTAGTAACATGTAGAAATTGCAAGACATACTTCTAACACATCATATACCGATAAGTGTTCAAAGAAGTGTTTCAATGTAAAATCTGGTCCCTAGATAAGCTGGACTTAAAGGGATAGTCCACCCAAAAAGGAAAATTACCCATTATTTACTCATCCTCAAGGCATCCTTGGTTTATATGACTTTCTTCTTGCAGACAAATCCAATCAGAGAAAAAAAAAAAAGTCCTGGATTTTCCAAGCTTTATAATGGCAGTGAATGGGTGTTATTTATCAATAGTCCAAAAGAAATTCAATAAAGCCCATCCATCAGAAAGAGTGTCCCCATATTAAAACTTTATAATCTCTAGCTTCAGCTAACTGTCATACACGTGTTACACGAGAGAGTGGCATCCAGCGGATGACGCAGACATAGCGCAAGGTTCAGTGAAAATATGAAGTTTTGTGTAAAGGAGCAAAGTTTCCTTGGTTTAGCAAAGGAAAACCTGTCTCCTCTCAGCTTATATTGAAATCCTCTGACATTTTTCTTTACAAATCCTCATTTTGTACTTCTAATTCATGACTGGTGTTTTGCTCTTTCCTCTGTGCTTCTGTGTTCGTCACTTCTATTGTGAACATGGGGAGACATTACGGTTTATAAAGTTTTAAAAATGTTTGTTTTTCTAACAAAAACACATCGATTCGCTTCAGGAGGCCTTTTTATGATGGATGGATGCACTTTATTGGACTTCTTTTGGACTATTGATAAAAAACACCCATTCACTGCCATTATAAAGCTTGGAAGAGCCAGGACATTTTTAATATAACTCCGATTGGATTTGTCTGAAAGAAGAAAGTCATATACACCTAGGATGAGTAAATCATGGGGTAATTTTCATTTTTTTGGGTGAACTATCCCTTTAAAGAATGGTTCCATGTCAGCATATTAATGACTCCAGAATTAAATGCATCATCAACCAGAGATTAATTTATCTTTCCACCCCTCTCACCTTCTCTGCTGGGCTGATGGCTCTCTCCTCCTCTTCTTGTTTGGATTCCTCCTCCGCTTTCTTCTCCTTTTTCTTCTTCTTCTTTGGCGTCTCTGTTTCTGCTCCTTCTGTGATTAATATTTAATGTTCATCTGTATTGAATGTGCGTCTGCAAAACCAGTTAAGCCATAGTGTTATGCTGTATGGATGTTTACCTTCTGTGGGGGCTTCCCTCTTTACTTTCTTTGCTTTAGCCTCTACTGGCTTCTCTTCCTCCTCGCCCTCATCTACCTCTTCAATCTTCCTCTTCTTTGACACAGTGGGGAGTGTGGAGTCTCCAGATGGGTCGTATACCTTTACATCACTTGTAGGAAGTAAAAAGAACAAATGAAAATCTAAGACTGTCACAATTCAAGTTTGGCAAGTTATTCAAAGTTATTTAAATAATTGCAATAAAATTTTCCTGTATCAGTAACAGATCTTACAGGCAGAAAGTCAATGAATAGCATATTTCATGAATATAAACTTTAGATGTAAAGTTAAAAATATTATGTAAATAATATTAAAATATTAAGTATTTCTGTAACAAATTTCGGTAGCAGCCAAAAGTGAAATCACAGTGTTACATTCATAACGCACAATATGCTAACTGAGATGATCAAGAAAAAAAAAAAAAAAATTGGAACTTTATTAATATGACCTTTGATTAATTTAATGCATCCTTGCGAAATAAAAGCTAATTTCTTTCATCAAAAAAAAAAAAAAATCTCATGTCCCAAAACCCTAATGATAGTTAGTCAAGTGTTGTTGTGAAGATCTAAACAGCGTGGATGAAGAAACACTCACCTCTTGTGTTGATATTTATCAGCCCTTGCCAGAGCTTTTCCTGACCCGCTGATGCGTCTGATCTAGGACAGAAAAGAGACAAAACTATTTATCATTCTGACTGCAAATGCAGATGCACAGAAGTGTTGCTTTACTTTAGCATGCTTTCCTCTGAAAGAAGTTCTGTATACAACAACTGCATATAAAGAGCAGACAAAACCAAGCTCAGAAGAGATAGTGACTAAATGACCCACATGGTTTTTTCAGGACTGTGACATGAAGCCATCTTCATCACTGCTTGCGATACATGATTACAGAATAAAAGGTACCCCATATCAACTAACCCCTTTCTCCTCCAGGTAACGTAATCGCGCCTCCAGCTTGGCTCTGTTTTCCACTCCCATCTCCGCATTGGTGTCTTCTCCCAGCGCATCGTAACGGATGGCAAGGGCTGATTTAGCAGCCAGCATTCTGGAGATTTTACCCTTATTCTTGGCTGTGGTTTGCCCCACCAGAGAGGCGTGATAGATAAGGCCGTATTTGGGTGTATCCCGGCGTGTTTTCAGAGCGCGGAACAGAGCTTTTTCTGCCCCGAGAATCTGTACAGTGGACGCAGGATGCTTGGCCAAGTTCAGCAGAGATCCTGAAGAGCCCAGGACAAGGAAAAAGAATTCTATATTAGACACTGGGTTGAGGTTTCATCCCAAATCACAATCCTGTCCTATCCACCCTCCCCCAAATCATGCTCACCCGCATGTGAAATGAGACGGGCTCCCACTAGTTCTCCCACCATGACTGTCAGGTTGGGAGCAATCGCCATCATACGATTCTTCAGATAATCATACAGCTGTGTGCGATACTCTGTAATTTCAATCACCTAGAGAATGAGAAAGAGAAAAGAAACTGCATAAATACACTAGAGGTGATAAGTTTCCTTAAAGGGTGGGAATTAAAATAAACAATGGAACTACTGTTAAAACTAATGTAAACCAATTAAAAGCAACAAGGTGCTGAAATATGTAAACTAAACTTTGTGTTTTTATGTTTAGCACACCTGGTCACACAGGTGCATGATGTTGGCAATGTCCTCCTCGGACACCTCTGTTCCCATGGAGATCTCTGCAGCTAGTTTAACCTCTGCCTCAATGTCCTCAGGCAGAATGTCAGACAACTCCATCGATGCCACATTGGTGCGATCACCTAGACATTTGAAAGAAGAAATATACAGTTCAACATTGCATTTAAAACATTTGTGCATACTATTCAAATTTTCCTCCCACAAAAAAAAAAAGAAAAAAGAATTAAAAAAATCCTAAAACATTAATTACTTATTTAATCTTATTTTAAATGGTTCAGCCAAAAAAAAAAAACTTAACATTTACTCAGGCCAATTTACAGCCTTAAGTTAAAGTCTCAATGATGAGGTATTTTTATTATTATCATTTTGTAATATAATTTAGAAAATGTTGAAGCTTTTTACTTTACAAGATATTAACTGATGGACTGCAGTCACATGGATTACTTGTGGAATAATGTGATGTTTATAACAGCTGTTTGGACTGACGGCACCCATTCACTGCAGAGCATCCATCGATGAACAAGTGATGTGATGCTAAATCTGTTCTCCAAATCTGTTCTGATGAATAAAAAGCCATCTACATATTGGATGGTCTGAAGTCAGGTAAATTTTAATTTTTGGTTGATCTACCTGGTTTATATCTACTTAATCTGCGACTTTTAGACCTACTTTTTTGGGAGGAAAACTGAATTGAAAAGTTTTTCTTTCCAACAAAAGGGAAAAGCATCTTACAGATCTGATCTAGACACCTTCATAAAATGTGTGTACTAACCAATCTTGCGGACACTCTTGCAGTACGCCAGGTTATCTGTGATGATCTTGCCAAGCTCTGGGAAATGCCAGCCGTACCATTCCCTGCAGCGCATGATGTAGTTATTGAGCTCCTTATCCAGATCATCCAGCAGAGCTGCAGACGGGCAGCAGAGTAAGACACTGAACCAGGTATATAGCCTTTTAAGCCACTTCCAATCTATAGACGGTCTCAAGAATGCACAAATGAATACAAATATTTCTTACAAATGGCTTGAACAATCATGGTGTCCACCTTGTCTGGGCTGAACTTCAGCTTGTACCGTGAAAGACTGGGAGGAAACATGACAAGAAAACCAGTCAATCGCTGCGCAAAACCATGAATGTTGAGAGTAATGTGGATGTGAAGTCTCAGTGGTAGTGACGAATGCTGATTAGTATCCTCAAGAGAAATCAGTCAGCAAGATTAATCATTGACAAGAGAAAAAAAATCTTGTAAATCTTGAGATTTATCGGTTTAACTGTAAACTAACCTGTGGGCCAATCCGAGAGACATGGCACTGATCTCTCTGGCAGGAAGACCTGTGATAAGCCCCTCCATCTGGTTTCTGATGCCTCTCATGAGCTCAGCTACAGCAGGGCTGTGGACACAGCTCAGGCTCAGCTTCTCCTGCGGAGGGTGACAAAGAGTCTCAGCTCAAGCAACTTACAGTGCAAAAACAGCAGAGAATTATAATGACAGTCCTAGAACTGAACTACAATATTTGCATATTACCAGCCCCTGATGCTTAACCATATATCAACCACTACCAAATGATTCTTCAGGAGGTAGACACAAGCTCAGATGAGGTAGTGACAAAAAAAGGCCTCATGATTTTTCAGCAACATGACACAATGGGCGTCATCATCACAGCTTGAAGGGTTCCATAGTGCAAATATCTCTAATATGAAATGCATATAGCAAACTGCACTGGCCTGTACTCACATACCCCCCCAATATTTAGAAAATCCACCATTTACCTTAATGACTCCTCCTAGTTTAGCATCAGTGATGGCCAGCTGCTCATGAGCATCTTTGGCCACAACTTTCTTGAGAACTTTTTTCAGACTTTTCCCCAATTTCCCCTCCACCATCGCCGTGGCCGCTGATATGGACACAAGAAAAGAAACTTTAAAAATATATACATATTAATGTTGTTTTACATTTAAATCTTATATTTAGAATCAGATAAATGACGTGAAATCTGTGGTCTCAGTGGTAGTGACGAATTACTGTTTGGTGACCTCATGCTTCACATTCATTAATAAAGCACAAATAAAGGATAACAGGTGTTGATGTTTCAATTCAGCACCTGCAAGAGCTTCTGTTGTATCCTGGAACTTCTCAAAGTGCTTCAGTTTTACACTGAAAAAAACAAACAAACAAACAAATAAAGTGTTACTGACAATACACAATTATTCACAGACTAGGACACAGTGACAGATTACCAAGATTTGTAAAAAAAAAAATAAAAAATTTAGCTTTCCCACACATTTCAACCAGGGAAATGCTGTGAGATTCCTAGTTGTTTGTAATCGTGTTATCTTAATGCTAGCAAAAAAGAAAATATCCACCAGAAATTGACATTTTATTAATTCCAATGACTTGTCTAGTGATGGACAACACCATTATATGTTTCCTGTGAAAGGGTGAATGCTTAAAATGTGTAGCTATGCAATAAACAATATTATTTCTTATCATGGACATTCCTGAGACAAAACACAGTTGAAAAATTACATTCAGAAAAGTACAACCCACATTTTGTTGGCTTTTTCTGGAGTCTCAAACTCCTTCCACAGGCTGTCCACCTGCTGGAGTTTCTGTTCATCCAGGACCTGCACAAAACAAAAAGCTGATCGTTAAATCTATCTTTCATGACAGAGATCCTAAAGTTACCATCTTATAATGGCTGCTGATTACCATGTGGACCCTCGTTCCAGTAGTAACACTGTAACATACAGAGCTTCTTTAATACCAGCTCGTCTATGTAAAACAGCATTTCTCGACTATTTAAAAATTTCTGAACACTAAATGATATTTTCTACGACTGACTGATTTAAAAACCGTCCCAACGCGAAGAACAGGCAGAGAAGAGCTCTCATGAGCAGCCCAGAAGACACAACGTGGCTGGGCCACAATCTGACCCGTAACTTGCTGACCTCACTTAAAAATCTGGTTAAATACATATTTACAAGAAGTTCAGCACGTACATTCACGAACTTAGTACTTAAAAGTTTTAACTTGTGCCTTTCCAAAAGGTTTGGTTCCGATAGCACTGCTAGCTAATAGTAAACCCAAAAACTATGAATAGCTACTTCTGCAAAAACATCATGATATCAACTTTAACAACATAAAAAATGCGCTTACCTTGAAGATGGCAAAGCCAGCGGCTGTTTCAAATAACACTAACATTCTGATTTTTTTTCTTGCACTAAATAAAGTTCACTCCCGTGCTCGCCACATTGAGAGTGTTCCGCTACAGCAAGTCACTCGCTCGTCCACGCGGTGCACATGGGGACAGTGTGCGCATGCGCAGCACTACCAATGAAATGTGCGCATGTACACTCTCGTCTGAACTAGAGGAATCTCATGTTGTTTTCATTGTAATTACAAGACCACATATACACTTAAAACACCAACTCCTTACTGTTCATGTTCAGATTTTCAGCTCTGTATTTTTATATCGTATTTGAATTATTATGGCTTAATGTTGAACAATCCAAAATAAAACATGTTGTTTATGTATTATTTTAATCTTTTGTATCCCATTTAAAACTCTCGTAAAAAATATGGTATTTTTCCACGTTTCATCGAAGTACCAACACAAACCTCAACGAGGGCAAATGGAGCCAATCAGAAGCAGCGTGTTGAGAAAAACAACACTATTTAGGTCAACGACTCAGCGTGATAGGAAGTCCCGCCCCTTTTCCAATGACGCCAACGGCGCTGTGATGTGAGTTTGCTTGGTAGCAAAACCTCACATTACTGCACAGTACAGTTCGTTATTTTAATCAAGCAATCGTGATCTTAAGAAGGTCTGTATATAGCGGAATATCATGTCAGACACGGTGAGTTTAAACCTGTTTTATAGTATCGAACTTGTTTGTGACAAGAAAACAGAAAGACGGACTTGTCGAAATTGAAACTAAGTGGGCCCATCTTTTAGCCATGCCTGGCTAGCTGGCTGTGTGGTTGGGAAAGTCACACTGAATAAACAGCTATAGCGTTTTAATCACTATATTGTCTTTGGTTCAGGAATTTCGTACATTAGTTCCGTTTACTATGTTTATAAACTTGAAAAACAGGCGAATTTCTTTCTCAAACCCTTCCCTTAGCCTGGGTGCTAGTTAGCTGCTATGGGCCGTGAAAGCAAAGTTCATACTAGCTTGAGCTGATGGAAAATGCGGAACATTTAAGCCACTGTTTATGCATTCATTGTATATACTTTAATTATGAAAAGATGTTATGTTTGGTCTTGTGGTCGCATTATCAGTCCGCAATGCTTTACTGTAGTAAGTTAGGTTTGCTTGTGTGTTTACAATCAAAGCACACGAGCACATCTCATCAGTTTCTTTCACTATAGAATGAAGATGTCAATAAAACACCGAGTAAACAAACTGCATAAGTCTGACCGAATTAAATCACATCTATTTAATAATATAATAAATCCAAGAATTGTTATACTGAACCCACACCAAGAATATGTATTACATTCATTACCTTGCATAGGATACAAAAAACAACATGTCATACAGAATCTAATGGCTCTCACTTTGCTTTACTAGGAGACCAAGCCCTCAAGTGATGGAGGCGAGAAGAAAGATGGAGAATATATTAAACTGAAAGTGATCGGCCAGGTAAAGAGAGGCATATTTCGTTCAGGTTATCAAATCCCAATTTGGTCATCTTTCCAATATGTCTGATTTCATTCCCTTTTGTAGGACAACAGTGAAATTCACTTCAAAGTGAAGATGACGACACATTTAAAGAAGTTGAAGGAATCCTACAGTCAGAGACAGGTGAGTCAACACTAGCACACATATGCTTAGTTTTTTCCTGAACAGGGATTTAAAAAAAACTATTTATTTATTGAAATTTAACTTTTGATTTTGATTATTATTGATTGGATAAGTATGGAATAATATGTGTTTCTTTACCATTTATTGAACTTCATTAATACTTCATGGTTGAGGACTTGAATTAAATGATAACGTCTTATAATAAATGTTTTTATCAATAAATTCATAGTATAGCCAAAATTATTACACTGGATAGCATATCCTGCCACAATTTTGAAACTGATATTTTCTGAATAAATGTTCTGTAGTCAGTGCCAATATTGTTTTGTAAGTTATGAATTGAAAGTATTTAAAATGTATGCGGTCAGTGAAAGTGTAAAAGTATATAAAACTTAATATTGTAAGCTAGCAATGCAGTTTTAGTAGCATGCCGAACATTGATTGAACGTATCTGTTGTTGGAGTTAATTGATTTGCATGAACTTCTTAACCTAGCTACAATATTTCCACAGTGATTTGGCAACAGAAAGCATGCATAGTCAGGGTGATACATACATATTAATAGTTGCAATTAACAGGCTGGAAAAATATGGAATTTTGAAATGAAATGTAAAATGTATTGTAAAAACCCTGAGCTCTGCAGTAGACATGACATACATTTTTTTTTTCAGCCTCTTGCAGGTGCAATTTCCGGTTTTGACATTGTTTTTCTGTTTTATGCAGGGAGTACCCATGAACTCTCTAAGGTTTCTTTTCGAGGGACAGAGAATTGCAGACAACCAGACCCCCAAAGAGGTACATTACATACTTCCTTGAGTAAAACTGCAACAGGTAAAGGAAGAGGTTTCCACAAAAGTTTTGAGCAGCACAACTGTTTTCAACATTTATAATAAGAAGAAATATTTTATTGACACTATTCAGGATCGACTGGAATAATGGCTGCCAAAAATTCAGCTTCACCATCACAGATATAAATTACATTATATAGCTGTAAATTATTTAGAATTGTAAGGATATCTCACAATAACTATGTTTTACTGTATACAAATAAATGCTGCCTTGGTGAGCATAAGAGAATTCTTTCAAAAACATTAAAATGTTACCAAGCCCAAACTTTTGAACTGTAGAGAATTAACTTAAAGGGTTAGTTCACTAAGATAGCAAAATTATGTAATTAATAACTTACCCTCATGTTGTTCCAAACCCGTAAGACCTCCGTTTATCTTTGGAACTCAGTTTAAGATATTTTAGATTTAGTCCGAGAGCTCTCAGTCCCTCCATTGAAGCTGTGTGTCCGGTATACTGTCCATGTCCAGAAAGGTAAGAAAAACATCATCAAAGTAGTCCATGTGACATCAGAGGGTCAGTTAGAATTTTTTGAAGCATCGAAAATACATTTTGGTCCAAAAATAGCAAAAACGACGACTTTATTCAGCATTGTCTTCTCTTCCGTGTCTGAGTTCAAAACAAAGCAGTCTGGATATCCGGTTCGCGAACGAATCATTCAGTTCACCAAATCGAACTAAATCATTTTAAACGATTCACATCTCTAATACGCATTAATCCACAAATGACTTAAGCTGTTAACTTTTTTAATGTGGCTGACTCTCCCTCTGAGTTCAAACAAACCAATATCCCGGAGTAATGCATGCACTCAAACAGTAAACTGACTGAACTGCTGTGAAGAGAGAACTGAAGATGAACACCGAGCCGAGCTAGATAACGAACAAAAGACTGACTCGTTCACGAGTCAAGAACCGGTTGCATCGGTTTTCGGATCACCAGTAGTTCTTTCAGACAGTTCGATTCAATAAACCGGTTGAAGAAAACGGTTCACCGGTTCTTTTGTGCTCAACGTAATGGCATCATTTGCGATGATTGCCCTTGATTCAAGCCTTCGGTTTACCTGGGCTCATAACATTAGCACAGAATCAGTTCAGAATCAATCACCAAAAGAATAGGTTCTGTTCATGCGGTCTGTGTGTCAGTTTACTTCACGCTGAATCACACATGCGCAGTATCATCAGCTCCTCGATTCTTCTTATCTGGCTCGGCTCGGTGTTCATCTTCAGTTCTCTCTTCACAGCAGTTCAGTCAGTGTACTGTTTGAGTACATGAATTACTCCGGGATATTGGTTTGTTTGAACTCAGAGGGAGAGTCAGCCACATTAAAAAAGTTAACAGCTTAAGTCATTTGTGGATTAATGCGTATTAGAGATGCGAACCGTTTAAAACGATTCAGTTCGATTTGGTGAACTGAATGATTCGTTCGCGAACCGGATATCCAGACTGCTTTGTTTTGAACTCTCTCACAACAGACACTGAAGAGAAGACAATGCTGAATAAAGTCGTCGTTTTTGCTATTTTTGGACCAAAATGTATTTTCGATGCTTCAAAAAATTCTAACTGACCCTCTGATGTCACATGGTCTACTTTGATGATGTTTTTCTTACCTTTATGGACATGGACAGTATACCGTACACACAGCTTCAATGGAGGGACTGAGAGCTCTCGGACTAAATCTAAAATATCTTAAACTGTGTTCCAAAGATAAATGGAGGTCTTACGGGTTTGAAACAACATCAGGGAAAGTTATTAATTACATAATTTTGCTATCTGGGTGAACTAACCCTTTAATGCTCACATTTTCTCAGAATAATAATATCTAGCAGAAATTGGTGGGATGGAGTTCTAAAATATCTAAACAAGGCATTTTTTTTAGCAATTATTATATAATTATTATTAAGTGTTATATTTATAGTTATATTAGATCTGCAGAATCTCTTTCAGTTGAATAGAAATTTTATTCTGATTGCGCTCAGACGATAATTTTCTTCCTTATTGAGTTGTTCTCATGAAGGCTTTTTTGATTGAGCTAATCATTATTAACGGATTATTATACTATATGTAAAAGTAGATAATTTCTGTTCTGTAACAGGATAATGCTTCTATTTTTTAAAACTGTTATAGGAATAGTTCACCCCAAAATAAAAATTTGCTTCACTGGAACAGATTAGGATCACTTGCTCTGCAGTGAATGGGTGCCGTCAGAATGAGAGTCAAAAAAGCTGATAAAAACCCTGATAATAATTCAGACAACTCCAGTCCATCAATTAACGTCTTAAGAACCGAAAAGCTGCGTTATGTTTTTATCAGCTGTTTGGACACTCATAATGACAGCACCCATTCACTGCTAAGGATCCATAGGCGAGCAAGTAATGTAATGCTAAATTTCTCCAAATCTGTTCATTTTGGGTGAACTGTTCCCTTAAGGTTGCTACAAGATTACAGCATAAACGCATTACAGCAGCATGCTCCTGCTCACATCTCTCTCTCTCTCTCTCTCTTTCAGCTGGGAATGGAAGATGAGGATGTGATTGAGGTGTATCAGGAACAGACCGGTGGCTGTCGGAATGACTAGACCTTTATTTTCATGCTTTTTATCTTAATTTTGTATGTATGACATGTATTTCATCTGTTTCCTTTTGCTGTCACCTCAAAGGGAAACGGAAAACCATCTGGATCATAATCTGTCAGGGCTGCTGTGTCTGAAGGAGTCAGAAAATGTTTTTCTAGCCATATCCCACATTCACTGTCCTCTGTCTGTCTCGTGCTAACCCATCCCTGCCTTCATACACATCTTTTAAAGGATTCTGGTCATGTTCTGCAATGACACGTGTAATGTTGTGTTGTGCCCTGAGCTGATTGAAAACAGTCTTGTTTAGCTGTAGAGTACTGCTCCAAATCTTTAATTATGCTATTAAATCCAATCAACAAATCAAGATGAATATTTGATGACTGCTTTGGTGTTTTCACTTTTATAAGTAATTAAGGCATTGTTCATTTAGTTGGCCATCATTATATGTTCTGTCAATTCGTAGCTTTCATAAAACACTTGTTCATTTAATGGTTTTTGACTCATTTTATACTAGTGAACACATCTGCCTTAATGTAATAGTAAAAAATGTACATTGAGATGCTTATTTATGTATAATTGTTGTCTGGTGTTAGAAAACCGTGAAATATTTGTTTGCTCTTCATGCATGTGTCTGCAGCAACTGTGTACAGTTGTACTGTAGCCTATATTGGCACACTATGAATTGCAACAGGGAGGTCACTGTATAAGTGACAAGGTGTTTTTTTTGGCATGGTTTTGTCTAATGTTTTAGAATTTGTACCCCTGTCTGAATTTGTGTTGTCACCTACTCTTCTGCCAGGTTTTGGATATTTGGCTCCCTTTTAGCCACAATAATTGATTTCAAAACCTGAAAATAATAGGTAACTATGTTGTTTGATTGGTACTCAGGGGCGTCATTCTCATACACACAATAAATACAGCAACAGTGTCACTGTACTCATATTTCTTTTCCTACACTTTTATACTTTTTAATTATATGTGAGATGGGAGGGATATTTGGTCCAGATGGTTTTGTGGATATTGGAGAATTATGACTTTGCTTTGTCTTGTTTTTTTTTTAAATAAAATGTGTCATAAAACAGTTTGTGGTAACTTGTGTTCTTTCAAATCTTGGCCTTGTGTATGTTCCTTTTATGAACACTAGATGGCAGCAAGTTTTGGATAACAGATTGATAAATGCATAAATTCAAAATATATCCAAAAATCCACAGAAATCCTTATTTTAATCTTTATTTTTTTTAAAATCATTTAATAATAATAATAATTCATTACATTTATATAGCGCTTTTCTAGGCACTCAAAGCGATTACATAGTCGGGGTATCTCCTCATCCACCACCAGTGTGCAGCAGCCACCTGGATGATATATACAAAGAAGATCTAAAATGCAATATGCCATGTAAATTCTCTTTCCCCACTTTCTAATTTATTTATCAGACCAAGACCAATATAAGGATAGTACATGTGCAAAGTTATATTTAGAGTAATTTAAAAATAATAATGAAAACAAAATGAGTAATATATAAAAGATTGTTATGTACCAAAATTTGTTAACACTCCCTCTTAGGAAAAACAACATCTCTTGTTTTGCTTTGCATTTTTTTCCAACTCAACATGTTCTTTTTTGATATGTTAGTACACAAAAATATGCAATTGAATTGTATTAAATTACAATTAAATAAAAATATTTATAATTCAATTATTTACAATAAAATAAGCCCTACAAAGTTAAACTAAGCGTGCTGTCTCCCACAACTTCATAAAACTAAAATACAAAATAAATTAAAATTATAAAAAAATAATATGCTATGTCAATCTGTAAAGTGATTATTAAGGCAGGAGTAAAAGAGTGAGATTTTTGTGTGTGTGTGTGTGTGTGTGTGTTAAAATGGAAGCATCTGGAAGTTAAAAATGGTGTTGGAAAAACAGCAACGGATAGATAAAGTGATGAGAAAGAGAATGATACAAAAGCGAGAGGGATGGAATGAGGTTCTTGGAAAGTAAGGGAAAACTAGGAAATAATGTCCATGTGATGCTACATAAAAATGTCATAGGGGTCTCTTGTAAACAAGGTTGTGTTTTCCTTTTTGAGATTGAAGTGTTTTTTTTTTTCAAAATTGGTCTTCTTTTATCATTGTTACAATTGTCTTATTGTTACATGCTTATAGTGTTCAAACATAATGCAATGAAATTTCATGAATAATGTGTGTGCTGGTGTTAGGCACAAAGTGTTGCCATGGGGGCCTCCGCTATAGCCGAAGCCCAATGGGATGATCCAGTTTCTGTGCCTGGGATAGAGCACCTCCGAAACCCTAAACACTACCAGATGAGGCCTCGCAAACGCTGGAGGAGGGCTGGCGTGTGTTTATTCGGGGGGAAGGGTGCAGATCACCTATCAGCTCACATTTTCATTCAAATTTAGCTTGCATTTGAAGGATGCATATGTCTCTGTTGCACATGTACATTTTAAAAGGATCATATCATGGGGAATCATTATTTTCTTTTAAATTAACGGAGTTGTACCTTGAAAGCATAATGTAACCTTTAGAACTCCTTAAAGATCATACATTCAATTAAACTGCAAAAACGTCTTCATGCATGTTTACATGCAATACCTATCTGGGGTTCAGAAACTTGGTCCAACCCCTTAGGAAGGTTACAAAATGTTCCTAACCCCAGAAAACTACTAATAAGAGAAAATTATATTATTATATAACATTGAGCCTGCATTAGAAAATGGCTCATGGTTATTTTAACAGTTTCTAATCATTTCATGTACATTTTATCAGACATTTCAACAATAACAGAAACCGTGAAGGGTCACAGGATGAAGAAATCACAATGTTTTGACTGTTTTGGCACAAAACCCTGCCTAAGACTATAATTGGACATAATAAAATGATAACTTTGGTGCCCTTCAAGGTTGCAGAAGGTACACAGATATTTCTGGCACAAATACTTGCTGATCTGTACTGTGGGAAACTTAAACTGGTGGAAAGATTATGTATCAAGAAGGAATGGGTCCCTGGGCAACCCCGCCGTCAACTTCCTTTTCATATTTCTATCAAAGAGAGAGCACAGAATAGAAATAAGATACCTAAACTATCAGCTTAGACAGCTCTTTACACAGGTAAACATGTTAACACCTTGAAAAACATCGGTCAAAGCTTTGTTTGTGGGCTGAGTATCGAAACAAATTCATGTAATTGTATCTTAAGGGATTGAAAGACTGTTCCTATAAAGGGTGTGCAGTTACCTGTTTCTTTCAGGAGGTGGAAAGCACCTGGGACACACAATAGATTTCCACAAAAATGTGGTCAAATGCTCATCACAGATGTACTTGTTAACCCAACAGGCTTGAACTGTGGGCAACCATAACTTGTCAATGCGTGGCCATATTCAGAGAACCTGAGGGCTCTATTGTTAGCTTGTGTATGTATGAAAACAGAGCTTGGTTTAGCATCTTGGTTTAGCATCTTGTTCATTTTGTACAATATAAATTCAGACATGCTTCTTGTGTTGAATTGCATGCATTCATTCATGAAAAATACATCTGAATTTGTCTTAAGGATGACTTTTGCACTCATACATGGGTTATTCTCAGGAACCAGAGGCATTTGTTGCTTCACTGTTATACTGTTGAACTTTCAATAAATCCTTTTTTTCACTTGGGGGCCAAAGTATCATTGCCCTAACCAGCCGTAGACATACAAAAAAGGGCTATATAGTCCCAGATATTTAGATTAGTGGTCGACAAAATATTACTGAATACTACCTTGAAAGTTGTGAAGAAACAGCAATAGATTTGTTTACTGTATTGTGACGAACATCCATGTAAAACGGATTAACTTGAATGAAAAATTTTAGTGAGACATTTGCATGGATAATGCATTTAAAAAATATTTTTAAAATGCATTTCATGTTGACTTTAATGGACATTTCTTAAACTAAAATATGATTATTGTCTTTTAAAGTGTCAGTATTTATCATTACTAGCTTTATAACCAACCCTAAAGTGCTGAATTTCTCTTAAGTAAGACTACATTTTCATACTATCACTCAGTTTTGGTGTGCTTTGTATGAAATCACACATTATAATTTAAATAGCCCGTGACATTAGTCTATAAAATATGTCAACCCTTGTGAATGTCTTGGGGTTGAATGTTACAGGAATTTAAGATCAGTGCAAAAACTGTCTATTAACAGTCTTAACTAGCAAATATCAGTGTGAAACACATTATTTAAAAATTAGTAGTTTTGTGCCAAGAACACTATTTCTTCCCATAAAAGAGCTGAACTATTGAGCTTGACAAGGTAATGTGTACACATAATGAAATACTGATAAAGACTTTATCAGAAATGTACCTCTATTTGAACTATGTGGTAATTTTTTTTTACATTTTAAATGTTCCCCAAATGAAGTCACAAAGATCAAATCAAAATGTATTTTAAAAGGGGAAATGTCACAGCAGGTTCAGCGCCAAAAAAACCCAACAAAGATTATTGGGGCATATTTTGCAAGAAAATACTATTTTAGTTTATATGTTTAATTCAGCATGTTACTTGCGGTTTCTGCATATTTTTTTTTATTAAAATTCACCAATTTCTAACTCGGACGTGAGCAGAGCGACGCGGCGCGCGAAAACTGTCGCATCCAGTGTAGACACCATTTAAGGGGAAATTTTTCTATATCGTTTTTTTATTGTAAAACTAAAAATACAAATGTAACATTTTGTCAAAGTTAAATTGATCAAATAATGTGAGTAAGTTTATTTTCAGTTAATTAAATCAGGATAAGAACACATGAAACACACGAATGATTATATTTTGTTATAAGAATGCCCCATATCTCACCTCGGTAAAACCGCTGCTGGTATGATACAAACATGTATGTGTGTGTGTGTGTGTGTTTATGGGCTGGGATCAAATCGGAAAAAAATTCAGAAACCTAACCGTCAATCCAAGTGATGGACGTGTCTGTGAATTTTACACACTTCACATCCCTAGAGGCAATGAGTGCCAACACACCCAATCACAATCAGACACTGGGGTGCATGTACCCACACAAATCATCACGTTACACTGGAAAAACTCCTGCATGATCTAGTTTCTTTTTGAATCTTTTGTGAACATCATTGTTTAAAATACAAATTAAAAACATGTTTTACAGAACCTGTTTTGTAGCATTATGGCTCACTGCCATGTAATCATAATCCTGTGCAATTCCGACACGGATGAAACGTGGTACTCCAGATACCAACAAGAATTCTGGATTCTTCTTGATCATTAGTGAGGAACCTATTCTCGAAGATACTGTAACCCATCAACCCCCTACACCCTCCAAATGCCCTTACAGAGAAACATCCCCCAACTCTCTAGGGGAGAATGGGACATGGGATGGGGCGTTTCCCTCACCCTAAAGAATAAAGTGGTATCCAGTTTCATCTGGTGAGGAAGGGAAGAGATCTTATGCTTTGGTGCATCTCAGGGCTTCCTGTTGTCCCAGAGGCAGGGTGGCAAACTTCACACCGTTCGTGATTATATCCTGTTTTTGTAGGCCACTTGTATGTTTCTTTCTGTTTTAAGAGAAATGTTTACTTTTAGTCCCCCTTGATTGGTTTGTTCACCCTTATTCTGTTGTTACCCTATAGCTTCTCCCCTCTTAGATTCATTCTACAGACTGAAAGCATTAATGGACTCAGGACACATGGAGGGTCTGTTGTTGTAGTAAATTATGCGGCGATCAGTTTCAACTACTTGCTAACAACTGTTTTGGGGGAAATATCAAAGGCTCGTCAGGGCATCGACACGAGTCACCATTTGTGCAAACGAAATCAAGCCAAAGCAGCTTTAAAAAATCAAATCACTTTATTAAGTGAAACTGAAAAAGCCCTTAAACAAAATTAATCTGCTTAAATACATCATACATCTTTTGACAGAAATGTGATATTTACAAATTATGAAACATGGTGACATTTCCTCCTATACGGACTTCTCCGCTAAACATTTATGATCCTGTGAGTCTCTTTCACATCGCAAGGCCTTTAAAATGGCAGAATATTAAATTACTCGATGAGACCTGGCTTGATATGGCAACATGGATGAATAAACCACTCATGAACATTAAACTGAACTGGTTCTAAAATCTAAATAAATGGCCATGTGCAACTAAAATACTAAAATATGTAATCTATGAGAAAATGACCAAAAATGTGGTAAAAAAAAAACAAAAGAGACATTCATCCAACAATGGGAATTTATCAGTACTGCAAGGCACAAGACTAAATTGCAGACATTTTTGGCTGCCATGGTAGCGTATACTCCTGATAACAAAAGTCATCATTTAAGTCCACACATCAGTATGGAAGATGAGAGTTCTGCCATCTTTTTCAATGAAATCATTAGTAGGGTTTCCAAGGCTTAACGTTTAAAAAGCATTTTGAGATTGTCAATTGGAAAAATGCATGTTCTTTGGAGTTGTGCTTTCAAAAGTGTTGGAAAAGCATCATGCTGGGCTCACACAGCAGTGTCGTCTACCATGAGCATGGTTCAGCATAGTATGTGTGACCTGACTGGAGTTCACATTTCCTTTCAATATTGACCTGTATTTCTCGCATACAGTCCACAAAGTTCAGTTTACACTGTCGTCTCACCCTGGTTGTTGCCCAGCCGCTTGTAAAACCTGCGCCATGACTGTAGAGTTTTTCCAGACCAGATCCAGAATCCTGACGTGATTCCTACGATCATTGTCATGAGGTACTTAATCATAAACACAGTGAAATCTGGTGTCATTGGTGCAAAGTTGTTGGCCGGGCATGGCACGGCAAAGCGCTTGCACGTCTGCATGTGCCAGGTTTTTTCCCATTGTTCACGGAACGCTTGTTCGTAGAAGTAACACGCGATGACGATGGTAGCTGGAACAGTGTAGAGGACGCTGAATACGCCGATACGCACCATCAGCTTCTCCAGCTTTTCTGTCTTGGTGCCGTCATGCTTCATAATGGTACGGATGCGGAACAGTGAGACAAATCCTGCCAGAAGGAAAGACGTTCCAATGAAGAGGTAAACGAAGAGGGGGCCGAGGACGAATCCACGTAGGGCGTCAGTATTGTAGATGCCGACATAGCATACGCCGGTCAGAAGATCGCCATCCACATGTCCCAAGGCGAGGATGGTGATGGTCTTCACAGCGGGGACGGCCCATGCTGCCAGGTGGAAATATTGAGAGTTGGCTTCGATAGCTTCATGGCCCCATTTCATTCCAGCAGAAAGGAACCACGTGAGAGACAGGATCACCCACCAGATTGAGCTGGCCATGCCGAAGAAATACAGGATCATGAAGAGAATGGTGCAGCCCTCCTTTTTAGTCCCTTGAGCCACAGTTCTATAAGCATCATCCCTGAACTTGTCAATGCAGACCACTTTATCCTCCAGCAAAAACCCGGCTGCATAAGCCACCGCCACCATAAAGTAACACCCAGAGAGGAAGATGATGGGGCGTTCCGGGTAACGGAACCGGCGCATATCCACAAGGTATGTGAGGACCGTGAACAGGGTACTCACACAGCACAGGATAGACCATATTCCCACCCAGAGCCGGCCAAATCTGATCTCTTCCTCTTTAAAGTACATCACACCATGTGGCTGTTTGTGTTCACAAGGGGCGCCACAGTTTTTCGCCCCCAAGAACTGGTAATTGAGGTAGGAAGGGACTGTGAGTTGAAGAGGGCAAGTGAAAGCCTGACTTTGGTGTGACGGATGCATGCGTGGAGTGAACGGCTCTGGTATATATGGCGTGGGGTCCGTCGTTGGGATGTCGGGGTCTGATTTATTCTGTCCCACACAGATCTCTCCAGCTCCGTGTACGGGAAAGTTCTCACAACGGAGTCGTTCGGGCCACTGGAAACCGAACTTGTTCATGAGGGCCTCACACCCTAGTCTTGCACGCTCACACAAAGAGCGACAGGGGGGTATTGCCTGTTCTAGAACTGTACACACTGGCGCATACATGGAACAGAGGAAAAACTTCAAATCTTGAGAACACTGAACTTTGACCAGGGGGTAGAACTGGTGCACCTCCAATCCTGCATCCTCCTGGTTGGTGTGTCCCAGGAGGTTTGGCATGATAGTTTGGTTATATTGGATGTCAGTGCACAGGGGGATGGATATGGGTTGGCAGAACCCATGCTCCGGGACGGAGATACCCATCTCTCCGTGATACTGGGCGGAAGACAGTCCAAGCAGAAGAGTTGTGATGAATAAGAGGCATGGACTGACTTCCCATACCGCCATCGTGGATTGCCTGGAAAACACAGAAATATAGACCATTTTACCATTTATTCCTTACAGCCAGTACTTATTTTAAGTATAAGTAATCAAGTAGTGACTACTATCTTTAACAATTTTACTAACAAATCATGAGATACTGAATTATCTATTGAATTAGTCCCTATCCAAGTAGTGGCAAGCAGCTGTTCTTTTGTTCCTGGAAACGTATCAACAACTAATATATACCAACTGTTCACTTATAGAATAGTACCTATTCTAGTTTTACTAGCACCACTTCATTAGTTACTAATACTTATTTTTTAGTACTTGTAACCAGTCAAATAGTTATTAGAATCGATTTCAGTTTTCTTTGTACTAACTGAACAGGCACACCTTACTAGTAACTAATCTTACTAGTAAAATTTTTAATTGTAATTATTAAAGTACCCATTCTAGTTTTTATACGTGACGAGTACAAAGCAATTGTTACTAGAGAGAAAAGCTAGTTACTGATTAAATTGAGACAATTCAATGCCAAAATTAGCAATTTGTTTCCAGAAACAATGGGAAAATTAAATAATCTGTATAAGGTTAATGACTAGCAGGAAAGTTATACAACTAGTATGTAATAATTAAGTACTAGTGAATAACTGGATAAACAATAGGGTGGTTTTTTTTTATCTTTTTTTTTTGATAAACACTTAGTCACAATACTAAGTAGTCTCTATAAACAATTAACTTATTAGTGAAATGGAAAAATATAAAAGTCACTATCGCATTACATGCAAGGGAAAAAAATGTATAGTAACGTTAGCTGTTTCAAGAAAAAAATGCAAAAACGAGATTCGGGAAACTTTCAAACAAAGGAATGTTTCACAGACTAAACTCGTGCGATTAAATCTATCTACACACATAAAACTCTATACAGAGACTTATAATAAATTCATTATCTCATGGAAACCGAACACAAACTAACGTAAACTTACTAGAATTTGGGTGTTTAGCGAAACTTCGGCTTGTGCTAGTTACTCCTCCAGACGTGTCCGATCACTCGTAGGCTACAAGGCGAATCACAAACTATCCTCCAGCTCAGAGTTTTTTTGCGTTCAGGTATTCATGACCCCTTTTTCGAGACGACTCCACATATTTCATCATCAGAATTCCCAAATATCAGCCTCCCTTGAGCTCGGCCCTCCTTTCCCTTACAAAACACTGTAAAAAACTTTTTCCGCCACTCCTGTTGAATCTGCAGCTCTATCTCTGTAAAGTTGATACGCTGACTCCACATTGCGCCACAGTAATGATAAAACGGTTTCAAGCTGCCCTTCATTCACAGTCCCTGGCGATTCTCGGCGGGGCGCCTTGAAACCCCCTGCCTTCCGACCAATGGGAAGATGTGTTTTTCTAAGCGCAGTGTTCCTTATTGGATCGGAAGAAATATTTTAGAAAAGTGTGGGATTGTAGTGTCTTCTTCTCCTAAACTAATATTCATTTTAAAATGTGTGAGAATGTATTGGAATCTTGGGAGTCTGTCTGAACGAGTGTTATAATTCTCCAGTGCAATGTGAATGCTTGGGGTGATTTAAAATGTGTTCTGAATTTGGTCATATTTGGAGGGACAATCTTTTTTTTTATTGATCTGAGATTCGGGTGCAAGAGCTTTAGAAAGAGATGTTTGTGTAGTAAAACTAATGGATTTATAGCAGTGACTCCTCAGCTGAATGTTATTTCTGCCACATAGATCATAAAGCCATTTGGTGATGAAGTAGGAGCTGGACTGAATTATTACTCTCGAAAAAAATATAAGAGGACATTCAACTTGTGAAAAGTTAAGTCTGGTGAATTGTGACCTGAAAATGGGCAGAAAGCCTGTATGGGTGTATTTGTGATGAATGAGAAATCTGTTTATGAGAAATCGCTGGCCAAGTATTAGAAACCAAAGGCCAAACAAGTGACAGATTCCTTCTGTAGTGGCCATATTTATAGGGATGTTTGAGCTCAGAGATGTTGATAAATCTCAATGGTATTTCAGTCTTGTGGATTTATACAGCCAGAAACACATCTGATGATGAAACCAGGAAAAATGCATAATATGAAGACTCACTTCAAAACGCTTTTTTTAACCTCTAAAAATGTCTAAGCCAAAAGCAAAGCATATAACAGATGCTGTTAAGAGAGTATTATTAAAAAAAAAAATCAGTCCTTCAAATTTTCCTTTTTTTTTGGTGCACCTTTAATTGAATAGCACAGTCATGTGCCTGTTCTCAAAATCAAAATGAATCTAGCAATCTAAGTGTAAATAAACATAATCAATGATTTTAAAAATATCATTATGTTTGCTCTTTCGCAAAGATATCTGGATCCAGTGTCTATTGTACAAACATTTGTCTCTCTCTTTCACATTCTCTAGAATATTTTATTCATCTGTCAGCAGTCTTTATCTCTTGCTTTCCCATGAATTAATTACATAAATACACAGTATTTGACCAGGCCTTCAATATCACTTCAGATTGATTCATGGATCTTGCTAGCAGCAGTTTTAAACTCAGGATGGGCTCACATCTGAAAGAAAGTTGTTCAGAGAAATCAGATTATGTGAGAACAGAACATAGCAGAATGTACTCTTTGTGTTTAAACAGAGGGGAGCAAAAGCTTTTGGGCAGATCTTTTAATAAAAGATGACATTTTTAGTCTTTAAGAATACATTGATGTGAAGCTAAAGTAACTGTTTGTGATTTAACCCCAGGTCATAAGAAGCGCTATATCAGAATCACAGGTCGAAAACACTCAGATTATATAGCTAAATCTGAGACTTGATTACTTCAATGTTTATCTCCTTTCTTTCTCAATTCTTTCCTCTCACACACACTCTCTGACAACAATTTGCCGTTCCTAACACTGTATTGTGGCTTTCGTGGTGCCAAAGAAGCATTTGGTTTTCTTTTGTTGTGTAAGAGAGGTGAGATACATCTGTTTAACCTAAAATAACAACTAATGAAATTTTATCAACAGTGAAATAAGTATCTTTAACAAAAGGCAAATCCAAGCTTTGAAAAAATGATTTCTCATGCTGAAGATCAAAAACAGCTGTGTAGAGTAACCCCTGTTTCACACATGACACCACACCTCCTCTTTTTTGGGATTGACTAAAATGTCTGGGTTTTTGCTTTAATATCCTATTGACACGCTCTCTATGGTTCTCATACATTATAGTGTATGTACAGTATGTGTATTTGCATTGCTTTGACTGTCCTCTGTATTTCCCACCTTCTTGCGCACTATGATTGATCGATTATGTCTAATTCCTGCATGATATTGGTCAAACCACTTTTTAGTCATTACCTTTAGTTAGTATGAAAACAATAGGAAAACAAAACCAAAACCATTTTAAGCAATTTAAAAATCCCGTTCAAGACTTGTCAGGAAAAAAAGAGGACGTATGTTCACCCTAGTAGACACGTAAGCAGAAAATCAGTTGCACACTAAGAAATGCTGCTAGTGTGAAATCACATTGAGCTTATGCTGCTTACACTTCACTTAAATGCTACTTATGTGTCCAGTGTGAAATGGGTTTAACATTAACCTAGTCTGACTCCAGATTATAGCTTGAGTGTTCACTGTATTTCCATGGGGGCCACATTAGATAAAGGTGAGAACAATGGAACTAGATATTTACATTTTCTGAAGAAAGAGTATTTGTCATTGCAAAACTCGATCGGGGTGTTTAACACTTGTTTCTAAGTGGTTAATTAGAGTAGTGGCTTACTGACCAAAATCTAAAGAGCCCCACCCAAGTTTCTATGATATTCTGGTCTCTAAGGGATCTTGGGTCTCTTTACCATTGTTAATCTGCACTAAAAAATAACATTTTTGTGATTTTTAAAGAAGCTAAAAGGAAAAACATGTTAATTTGTTTACTGTAAATGACCTTCCTAGATATAGTGAAAAATTGTAATTGGTTTAATGGCATTATGTGTAATTTTACTGTAAAATAGTATAATTATATTTTATTTTTTTGCAAATAAAAAAGAGGAAAAAAGAGAAGGAATTAGAGAAAGAGGGATGCTGGAAGAATTGTCGCTGGAATGGAGCAATGACTGCTGCTTATATATGGTCGTAGCGACTGGATTACCGGTAGTAGGCTCCTCCTGAACCGTTGTTGGGAACAGGGGCGCTGCACAAGATCCCGGGCCCTATGCATAGGCAGTCCTAATAGCCCCCCACCCCCCTTGAAAATATATATTCCAGACTTTTCAAGGGCCCTCTCTTCCTTTGGGGCCCTGGTAATCAGTACTGGTTTTACCCCCAGTACTGATTACCAGGATAATTTGGGAACTTTAATTATTCTTATGGTGGAGGTTACATTTTAAGGTTTTAGGTTTAGTAGTTCAGGTAGTTTGTTATATGTACATAATATACTTATAAGTTGTAAAGGCTTAAAATGATAAGTTGTACCCAGGCTTCCCATAATACACTATTAAAGTATTTTATGATTAATGTCTTGCAACCACAGCTGCTAGGTTTTTTTTTTTGCATGAATTTAACAGGATTTTTCTCTCTTTCTTAATTGGGTGCAAAAGTCAGATTGCTTAGAAAAGAGGTCATGGAAAAGTCTCAAAGTCATTTAAAGATCAAATTATCACATGATTGTCATAGTAAGAATGTTTTCTGAATTAAGCCCGTCATTAACTTATTAACTCACCTGATCCTCAATAATCCCAGCTTTCATTGCTGTACAACAATATATTTGCAACCTGTGACTAAACTAACATGGGGAAAATGTTCAACAGAATAATACTTCAGTGCATGCCTGTCTATCCATGTGACTGTCTCTCTCTCTCTCAATCTCTCTCAGATACACACTTACTTAACAAAAGAATGTTAATAGGTGTTTCATAATGTGCAGCTGTTTCTTGGGTGCTTTTTTTGTAATTGTTAAGCCCTTTAATTCATTTCCTCACTTGCGGGTGCACAAGTTCGAGTGATAACAGACCAGGAAAGTCAAACACAGATATCCAGGCAGCTCCATTTTAGGAAAAACACCTCATGCAACATTGTTTCTGTGTACAGCAGCGCTAATGGGCTGGTATACATTTGATTTGGTCTGCTCTTAAATGGTAATCTTCTCTCAAATGGAGGAAAAGTACATTTACACACTTCACCAACAGCTCTCTGCTAACCGAACACAGGGAAAGTTCATTCTACAGTAAATGGGTGGTTGTATTAAAATCTGGCTTAGAGCAGAGCAGGGGTGAGCACAAGAAGTAATGCAGGAAAGAGTAGCACTCCAGTTGGCCCAAATCTGACCACAGATTTAATATATATATATTAAAATGTTTTATTTCTTTTAATTTTGATGATTATAACTGACATCTAAGGAAAATCCCAAATTCAGTATCTCAGAAAATTAGAATACTGTATAACTTAAGACCAATACAAAGAAAGGATTTTTAGAAATCTTGGCCAACTAAAAAGTATAAAAATTAAAAGTATGAGCATGTACAGCACTCAATACTTAGTTGGGGCTCCTTTTGCCTGAATTACTGCAGCAGTGTGGCGTGGCATGGTGTCGATCAGTCTGTGGCACTGCTCAGGTGTTATGAGAGCCCAGGTTGCTCTGATAGTGGCCCTTCAGCTCTTCTGTATTGTTCGGTCTGGCATATCACATCTTCCTCTTCACAATACCCCATTGATTTTCTATGGGGTCAAGGTCAGGCAAGTTTGCTGGCCAATTAAGAACAGGGATACCATGGTTCTTAAACCAGGTACTTGAAGCTTTGGCACTGTGTGCAGGTGCCAAGTCCTGTTGGAAAATGAAATCTGCATCTCCATAAAGTTGGTCAGCAGCAGGAAACATGAAGTGCTCTAAAACTTCCTGGTATACGGCTGCGTTGACCTTGGACCTCAGAAAACACTGTGGACCAACACCAGCAGATGACATGGCACCCCAAACCATCACTGACTGTGGAAACTTTACACGGGACCCCAAGCAACGTGGATTGTGTGCCTCTCCTCTTTTCCTCCAGACTCAGGGACCCTGATTTCCAAAGGAAATGCAAAATTTACTTTCACCAGAGAACATAACTTTGGACCACTCAGCAGCAGTCCAGTCCTTTTTGCCTTTAGACGCTTCTGACGCTGTTTCTTGTTCAACAGTGGCTTGACACAAGGAATGCGACAGCTGAAAACCATGTCTTGCATACGTCTGTATTTATATCTGTGCTTAGTGGTTCTTGAAGCACTGACTCCAGCTGCAGTCCACTCTTTGTGAATCTCCCCCACATTTTTGAATGGGTTTTGTTTCACAGTCCTCTTCAGGGTGTGGTTATCCCTATTGCTTGTACACTTTTTTTCTACCACATCTTTTCCTTCCCTTGCCTCTCTATTAATGTGCTTGGACACAGAGCTCTGTGAACAGCCAGCTTCTTTTTCAATGACCTTTTGTGTCTTTCCCTCCTTGTGCAAGGTGTCAATGGTCATCTTTTGGACAACTGTCAAGTCAGCAGTCTTCCCCATGATTGTGTAGCCTACAGAACTAGAATGAGAGACTTTGCAGGTGTTTTGAGTTAATTAGCTGATTGGAGTGTGGCACCAGGTGTCTTCAATATTGAACCTTTTCACAATATTCAAATTTTCTGAGATGCTGAATTTGAGATTTTCCTTAGTTGTCAGTTATAAATATCAAAATTAAAAGATAAATTAAAAGATAGATTAAAAAATAAACATTTGAAATATACCGGTCTGTTTTTAATGAATGAATATAATATACAACTTTCACTTTTTGAATGGAATTAGTGAAATAAATAAACTTTTTGATGATATACTAATTATATGACCAGCACCTGTATTATCAAGAAGTAATATTTTCCTTATGGAGTTGATTTTCAGGGGCATTTTTGACCCTATGCTGGCATGTTTATTCTTTCAAATGGTTAGATATAATCAGTTTTGAAAATAAATGTAAAATTCTGAAATCATTTTCTTTTCTGTTTTTGTGCTGCTTTTTATATTTATACTCGGGTTATGGCATATTAAATTGCATACCACTAACGTGTGTTGGCATCTTGTGTTGCTGAACTTCTTCCAGTCTTTGCCATGTAGTTACTATATCATCTGTTGCAGACATGGAACATATTTCAGATTTATCAGTTCCTCTATGATATCTTTCTTTCTCTACAATACATATTTTGACATTCCACCTGGGACAAAGTGCAGCTTACAAAAACCAGGCAAAAGTCTCCTCCATGGGCATTTATACCTCTTTTTACACGTTTCTCTGATTTTGTTCAAGTAATGTCTTGCCTGAATGGAGACACCAAAAGTGATGTTCGGGCCTCTCTTGTGTCATTCCTCTGAGTCCAGTGTCTGTGTTCTTTATATAGCAGGAAATCCTGGCTAATACCTGCATTTGATGGCAGCAGTGGCTGGCCTGGTCCCCCATGAGCTGCCCTACTTCCATGTAATGTAAACGATAGTATATCAAACTACACAGTCAGATGCTTGATGGGTCAGTGTAAAGGAGAACTGGAAGATGGGGGCAGCATTGCTTGGCAAAGCTGATGTAACACTCTGAAAGACAGAAAGACATTATGTGCTGATTGGTGTGTAACAAAGTGTTGGGTTGCTATACAATATATATAGCTGTTAATAAAGGCACACTCTTCAATAAATAATGCCTTTTGAATTAATAGTCAGTGAGCTCTGCTTAACTGTTGTCAGAGGTGGTTTGGCAGTGTGAACAATTGCTAGAAAGCAACGTGTGCTTAAAACATTCTGGAGATAAAAGTTGAGGCAGTTTAACAGGTATATCTTATCAACAAAACCAAAAAACTGAAGGGTTTCAATGAGCCGCCAAAAGACAATAAGCCCCTTCCCCCAGTTAAAATCCCATTATGTTAAAGGAAACCCACAGTCCTCCTGCAGACCCCCCACTTGGCCTCACTCTTTCTCTCTCTTTCTCCAAATAACTATATAATTTGCATGCTAAGTATGGGTGGCTATTTTGTTGATAATGGTCAATGGAAGAGTGATATGCAGATTAAATGAGCAGGCAGGGGGATCTACCTATTGTTTGAAGACTTCATCTCACATGGAGAAGGCAGGAGGGAGGAGAGAAAGACAGGAAAGAAAGAGCAGAGAGGGATCGGGAGGAGGGTACGAGGAAAATATTCTCAAAGGGGAAAAAGCCAGTGTTTCATGAGATTCCAGATTGTTGAACAATGTAATAAAGTAGAGATTGTGTGTCTAAAAGTTCTTTTGAATTGATTCAAGGCCATGTTAATGAAAGAAGGAAAAATTCACAACAGTTTTAATGGAAGATGCCACACATAGCTGCACTGTTTTAATTCACTCTGTGCTCCAAAAACACATTATCTTTCACCTTCCACACAGGGATTAACCGCAAAAAGTTTCGTTGTGACAGTTTACACCTCCCCAGACCCACAAATCCTCACACTCCAACCAGATACAGTGACACCTATCTGGCTGGTGTGTGTAAATCCAGCCCCAGGCTTGTGAGTCCTGCATGGAGTTTGGCCGTAACAGCTGTCTCTTGCATGTGTTTGAGAAGCCATTAATAAACAGAGAGCGCCACAAAAGCTGAGAAAGCCCGAGACCACACACACACACACACAGAACCCAAAACACTTTCTCACACTTCACAGTCGCCTTGCTCAGCTACATATGCTGCCAAACAATTGCTACTGCAGCCTTGAAACGTTACCCAACAGGCCACATGCCTTTCTCATGTTTATCCTCCATGTGAAAGGCTAATGCAAAATCCTTATACATCGCATTCATGATTTAGTGCCTGTGTCATTTCATATAGTGTCATATGCCATTTGTTTCTTCCTTTCTTCATGTAGAGTCAACACAGTAACATAAATCTGTTATTAATGAATTAACGTAGATAGTAGACTTTTTTTCAAAGCAACTTGCACTTAAGCAGCACGTTTTCAGTTCATGCATAACTCTCTGGTGCTCTTTGGTAATTTTTGACTGTTTTTGTTTTCACTTCATCGGAATAGTAAAAGCTATTATTGGTTGCTGAGGCATTGCTAGTTGCTAAAGTCTTCTTATCGGTTGCAGATATAGATGTTAGTTGCTAGGGTGCTCTGAGTGGTTGCTATGGCACAGTGTTTTGCGTGGTTGAAAGTCATTTGTTAGAGAGTTCTGGGAATAATTTGCCTTGGAATAATTCTAACTAATCACTCTGATGATAGGATTTCCAGTAAGGACTGGACTGTACACATCTACTGAGAAGTGTGACTCAAGTTTTCTTTTCAATTGTAACAAATCATTTTTAAGTGGAGGGGGTGTTAGAAGAAGCTAAGAGGAGATCTCAGGGTGTTAGAGATACTGTAGTTATTCAGGCCAAAGTATCTTATAGTGGGTGATGACAGATGAACGGTTAAATGGAATGTCTTCATGCATTCTCAAATCGTCAGGATATCGGATGAGATGCCTGAACACTGGAGACAGGGAACAGGTTAAATTTTGTTCTTTTATGCTCAGGTCTTCAGGGATCCTGACCTATGTTTCTGTAGGAATACGCTGAAACTGACTCTCCTCGAATTGAATAAAAAGAAACGAGCATGTGCACCATCGCAGATTGCTTTAATTCAACAGTGAGTAATGGATCTCCATCACGGTATTTTGCACTTTATGAGTGAGTTCTGGCTTGTGTGACGTTTTTTGGCTTGTACATGTGTTTGTACAGGCCTTTACCATTTTATATCTGTCAGAGCTTTACCAATGTCAGTAAGCACTTTATAGTTTCTACTTTACCTAACGGCGGTCTTATGACCTTGTGCTTTGACATTAATTAATATCATAAATCCATATAAAACCTGGCTGGCGCTGCAGAAACGGTGACAAGACCACATCAGAGCGAGTTAAGCCTTGGAAAATACATACTGAGAGAGACCATCTGAGCTTTCAGCTTTTCATTTCATGGCCTTGAGTCACTCCATCAAAACTCTCTCCACCCACTGACTCCCGTGACGGAAACCAACACACATTTCACAGACTTGCTGAAATCAGCTTTAGGGAGAAGGTGTAGGACGCTAAAATGTCTGCAGATCTAAGTGTGAGGCTAGACTTAAAAAGCAATTGAATATTTCTAGTTCGGTTTCTATTCTAAAACAGGTAGTTAACTAAAAACATATTAACATGTTGACCTTTAACACCAACATGCCATGCTAAAGGCACATTTTCACCAACAAATAATTTATAGGCTATTCAGCAAAATGTAAACATGAACAAACAGTCTTAAATTAGCAAAACCATTAGCAAAAACACCTAATCTGTTTTCTTTTCATTTATTATATTATTTAAAAGCCCTTACTATGTGTACTGCATTTAAGCTAACTGAGACTTGTTATAGCACTTGTGTATCATTGCTTTTTTGTGATTGCTTCCATGGTCCTCATTTGTAAGTCGCTTTGGATGAAAGCGTCTGCTAAATGACTAAATGTTAATCTAAAACAAATTGTAAAAACAAATATACATTTTATTAAATAGTGGTCATTTGCCTGCATTTATCCAGTGTCGAGTTATTATGTTAATTTCTTTACATTTTGGAGTAGCCTATACATTACAATTTTGTAATTTTAGAGATTATTATTATTTCTATGAGATGTTTGCAACCAACATACAAAATCAGCGTGTATGCGGACTTTTAGATCAAAACCTTTTAGTTATTAAAACTCTAGTGACAACTAGCCCCGTCTTCTCTAGGTGGATGGTCGTGTGAAAAAGAGCGACCTCTCATGGCTACTACAGGAACCGCAGGAGCGCTGCATTTAACAGCCAGATGGAAACTAGAAAAGAAAAGACTGGAAGAAGGGAAGAAAGACAGAGGTTGTATCTTCCTGTATATGTGTGTGTAGCCCTTCAGGTTTAAATGAAATTCAATCTCTTGAGAGCTTGTTGGTACACTGTTTTGCCCATTTAATGGTTTCATAACGAGACAGGAAGTTCTATCCTCCACACCATCTTCAAACAAAAATTCCAAAAGTTGCACAACTCACCAGATCCAGCCCAATTCAATCTCTCTCTCTCTTATCTGTATTATCTTGTCATGTGTTTTCCATCCATTTCGTTGTAGTCTCTCCATCTGGATTGTGTTTTATGGATGGTTAGCATACAACTACTACTAATAGTAGAAGAACCGGAATGTTCATTATTTGTTGCAACACTGATTTCAGATACAGTCATAAAAACAAAACAAAAACTGCGGCTGGTAGGAGACATCTTGTTGTCTAAATGGGCGGTAATTGGCCAGAAATAATAGACCATGCTAGTCCAAAAAATGTAAATAAAAAAAGGCAGCTGGGTTGATAGGAACGAAAATTTCCATGTAACAAGTGTAGATTTATGATCCATTTACACTGTAAAATACAAAATATACTGTAAAATATATTCAAAGTTTTATTTTAAGATTGTGACCTAAATTTTTTTCCCATCATTAATTGATCCATGTATAAACATGAAGAGAAACATACTGCAATCAACAAAAAATGTGTGTGTGTGTGTGTGTGTGTGTGTGTGTATATATATATTTCATTAAACTTCATTTTTATTTATGCATTATTTCACTACCCCATTCAACTGAAACTAAAGAACATACAGGCATTTTTTCCAATATTCTAAAACAGGTACAGTTTTAACACATGCAGTTTTCACAGTATTGCATGATGTTGAAGTGCGTGGATGTACTCCGGCACATTGAGTGACTGGAAGTGTGATTCAAACTGTTGTTGCTGGTGACCAACATTGAAGTACACCACTACTTTAAAAAGTTGACTGAGAAGCGGCAATTATTTGAATCTCAGCATCATATACATACATTGCAAATAAGTAAAAAAAAAAAAAAAAAAAAAAAGTACAGATACTAAAACTATTTATTATCAATTTGATACAAACACAGCTAAAAAACTGTTCTGAACATGTCCCGACAGTGGCCATCAGCGTACAGGAGAAATATGAGTATGTGCTGTACGAAAACAGGTAATTTGGGGTGAGATTCTCTCCAGGTGTGTTTTATGAATGCATACAAGTCATTTTTTTCACCTGAACACTACACAATAGAGCTTTGGAATATTTGTAGGTATATTCTTCCACATATTTTCATATCATATTTCAAAATCATCTCTCGCACACTCATTCTCTTTTCTGTGCAATATATACAAAAACTAAATTACATATAAAAATGAAGTGCATTTAATTGAAACTTATTCACAATGAAAGTGTGCTGTAAACAGTCTCTGGACATCTGTTTGCAAAAAGGGGCAGGAAAACGTAAAAGTAAGCTATTCTCTGCGAATACGCAAAACTTCCAATTCATCAACTGCTTCAGGTAAATAACTAGAAGAATAAGAAAACGCTGTAAATGGTTAAGCAAACTAGTCGGTTTATGTTTACAATAATGAATTCAAATAATATGGTGGATATTGATCTCAAAATATAGAATGCGTTTGAAATGAATTGGATCCTGATGAAATCAGCTTTGACTTGGATCACCATGATCGACTGTAAAACATTTTTAGTTAATACTGGTCCAAAATGTAAAAACATGAATCTTTTGAAAGAGAATCTGATATATTTGAAAAAGGTGATTATGTTCTGAATAAACAACATACAAACTGACCGTCATGCTGCAACAGTGTCACGTTTACTCATGCTGGTGTGTTTTTGGTTTTACAAGCACATCAACTATTTACAAAGGTGAGATTTTCACCAGCACTTGGCCAGCGGAGCAAGAGGCGATTTAATTCGTCTGCTGGGGCTGAAGATATCCCTCGCTTCCGTCTCTAACCTCACGTCCGGCACCTTAAAGATTGACACAGCTGACGGAAAGGAAGAAAGATTAGAGAATGAGAAATAAGACGTTTCTAAGATTGCATAATCTTGAGTCGGCGTTGAAAAGGTTGCCAGTTTTGACAGTAACTACAAGGGATTTAACTTTGATCTTGTGTGGAATTGTGTGGAAGCTGGAATTGCGTGCATTCCGCTCATATAGTGAAATTCTTCAGCACTTACTGTCCCTTAGATGCATTAACGGAGGTGGAAGTGTGTTGAAATATGGATGTAGCAATGCATCCTGGGCTGAAATCCTGTCCTTTGGATTCATCATCAGCATCTGCTGGGCCAGATCCTCCGTCTTATAAGGTAACTGAGCAAGTCTGAGCCAATGTACACACACACACACACACAAAGAGAGCTATGGGTCAGACATCCATTAGAGATGGGGGTGGAGGAAGGGAGATGAAGACCGCTATACAAAAACCCTTCTGTTCCCACTTGGAAACCAAAACGCACACATATACGTGCACAAGCATGCTCGCATAAACTGGTCTTACCTTTTCCAGACATCTCGAAATTGCTTGGGCTTGCAGGGCAGGAACCACTCTACAGGAACACAAAGAGACCTTTTTTAGTTAACAGACCACCAGAACATCCAGCTCTGATCAGGTATCTTTACTAAGAGCACGTTAAGACAATGAGCCATGAGACAATCTATGAAAGCCTTCATTATTTACTATTCTTCGTGTTGTTCCAAGCTCATATCTTCTGTGGAGCATGAAAAGAGTTGTTTAGCAGAATGTGCACTCTGCTCTTTTGCATTCAAAAACAGTGAGTGATGATTGGGGCTGCCAAGCTTCAAAAAGGAGCATTATTAAAGTAGGCATGAGATGAAAATTTTATATCCATTCTGTGAACTATATATTCATGTACCTGCTTCATTTTTCTTTTTTGAAATCATATAAATTGGTCTTTCAGTGAAAACGAATAATTTAGTCTGCTTAAACCCTTCACTAATACAATGACAACATTAAAATGAAAATATAACAAATAAAAAAAGCTAATAATATTAATAATTTTTTTAAGAACCCTATAAATGTAAAAATGGTTCTTGCTATAAAGATGGTTTGAGGAAGCTTTATTATGAGTGTCCTTCTGTCAGTGTCTGTGGTCACAGGCCACCCGGTCATTCTTGGCTGAAACCTGAGGCCACACTTACGCTTCAGCACACCTGGATATACCCGAGAGACCACAGCGGGTTCAGGTTGCTTTTCTCCAATACACAGTATGCACACATACAGAGCAGCCTGGGGCTTGGGTAAACCCAGATTCATGGAGAAACACAGCAAACAAGGCCTGCCAGCAGTTTACCTACCACACACCATCTCCATCAGTACCCACACACTCTAAATGAGGCATATTTCCCAAAGTCACCTCACATTTCTCATTTGCGCACCTGTGTAATAAGTTTGCACTTCATTTCCAGGACTGCAATGGAAAGACGTCAACCCCCTTTCCTGCATGAGTGTGTGAAGGTGTGTGTTTGTGTCTGACTCAAAGGTGTCAAGTCAACTCACGGCCAACACAACCGCTAACAGAACACCTATACACACAAAATGATTTATACTGGAAACACAGCTTCAGCACAACTCTGTGAATTTGCTCTAGCCATTTTCGATTTGTATGACTGCATGTTATTAAAACGACAGTCCCTTGGCAACAAGTTTACACCTACACATCGCCAAGCACACACGCAGTGCATACAGATGACGGTGTCTATGTGTAGTTCAAGTCTAAATATGTGCATGTGTGAATGAGATTTGAGAGCTATGATTAAAGGGAAGATTATTAATGAATAACAACATAATTCCAAAAATATTTTCTGTTCCACAGAAGGAAGTCATACAGCTTTGGAAACACATTAGAGTGAGTAAATGATGAGAGAATTTCATTTTTGGGTGTACTCACCCTTTAAAGACATATTTCTTCTTGATCTAAGCCCTAAAATCCCTTTCAGTCCAGTAACATAATTTAGTCAAGTTTATTCAGTCATATTAAAACATTTCTTTGACTTAAATAAATTTTGATGTTAAAACGTTAGTACAGAGACAGATGAAAGAAGGATTTTGCACACACCTGGTTTATAGTTCGGTAGATCACTGACACCTGGCCAGCCCTCCTCGGTCGGGACCCCGAGGACCTCGGACGGAAAGAAGAGGAGAGATGAAGAACGGGAGGAGAGGAGGATAAATAAATGGATAGAAGAGACATTTCACACTATTCTAGTACATTCTCACAAACAGACTCACTGCCCAAATCTTCAGCAGTTGCTCAAAGACATCAGCTAGTCCAGGAAACGCTGGTGACCCCTGTAGCATCTCAATAAAAATGCAGCCGGCTCCCCTAAACATCAACATATTTCATTTGCATATCTTAAATGGAAAAAACATGAATCCAAAAGTTCTGTAGACAAATATGTAAAATACAACCTTGTACATATGTACATATACAGGGCTGAATGTTCAAATTTTGGTTTTTCATTGTGTTTGACACATTTAACCTTGTTTCTTAATAAATAATGTTAGATAAAGACAAGTAAACAGTCAGTAATAAACTTAAGAACAAATGAACACATTACTAGCAATAGCACAAATAAAGACAATAAAACTAAGTTTTCAATTAAATAAATAGTGCTTTATGGTTTTTTTTGTTTCTTGTTTAGGTATGTAGGTCAAACAGTATTATTCAGGTACGAAATAAAACATTGTATAAATTTTAACCAGTTATTTAGTCAAGAGCAAATGTGAATAGAGTGATTAAAACATTTTTTAATTATTAACAGTAATGCCACAGACAGCAGCAGGTATATTAAACTGCATGCATCGGATTTTCTCCCAACTGTTTACGTTCATTTAATTCTTTTCAGTCTAACTCAGTTAAGACTGTGCTTACAAGGATACTCCCCAAAATGGGCATTTTGATTTGATTTTGTGTGTATTTGTCCATTCAAGAACTTCAGTAATGGCGCTCTGTCTGAGACGTGGCTTTCTGCATGTGCGCACACAGAAAACAGTGCTGAATTGAGCACAGAATCTTTCGCGTCCTCTTGTACTTGAACAGTTTAAAATTATTTGAATGCTTAAACTAGCAAGACTTAAAAACACGTGCATATGATACACTTTCGCGACGAGTCAAAATGAGAGCATTAAGCTGAAGGGCAATTCAAAGAGTGGGGGGACACTGGGGGAAAAGAAAAGTCTGTGTGTGTATGTGTGTGTGTGTACAGGGACTCACCAGATGTCTAGGGCTGTGGAGTAATCAGTGGAGCCCATGAGAACATCTGGCGGCCGGTACCATAAAGTCACAACCTGGGAAGAGTATGTTTGGCACGGTATGGACTTAGATCGGGCCAGACCTGACGAAATAAGACCCACCATAGTTTAGAATGTATGACAGAGCATATTATAAGCATGTTAGTGTTTGCATACGTGAAACCTACCAAAATCTGCTAATTTGAGTTCCCCCAAATAACTGATGAGCAAATTTTGAGGTTTGAGGTCTCGGTGCAGAATTCTTCTGCTGTGAATGTAAGACAATCCTCGCAGCAACTGAAACATGAAGAGCTGAAGAAACAGACTGAGCGTGAGAAAGCCCGCTTATTTCTTCTGACCTTTGTTTAATTTTTACGCATTCATGTGTTTGTTTACCCTGATGTTGTACGAGTGAAGTCCGCCAGGATGCTGAATCATGTATTGAGCCAAATCAGTTTGCTGAGAAGGAAAAGGATGTCAAATATGACTGCGGATAGACAAAATTAACAAAATAATATTGTAAGGCGACAGCCAAAATCTTAGACTCACCACATACTCAAAGACAAATGTGAGAGAGTCTCGCGTGTGGATGATGTCGTGAAGCAAGACTATGTTGGCATGTTTAAGGCCCTTTAACAAGGAGGCTGGGAATAATCACAAATAAAACAGACATGCAGCAGCAACAAGTCACATTTTTAGTCTTGATCACCAAGCTTGCATTTTTTCCCCCATCAGAAATTGTTTTCTATTTTAATTAACAGTTTAAAAGACAATTTATTTTTAAGTGGCCAGTTGTCAATGTCACATGACCCTTCAGAGACCCTTCAGAGTTGATGCACAACTCCACTATTCATATTTTAATCACATATATCTTTATATAATGGACACTTCATAAATAGATTCTTTGTTGAGATAAAGTGGTATTCTAGATTGTGTACAACAAACACACACACACTAATTCATCACACCCCACTTCCCTTTGCTTGTGTATAAGCATTTTTGTATCTTGTCTGTGTGTTGTGCTGTTGCAGTACCTTCTCTAATAGCTGTGAATGGAATTCCTTCCTCAGTTTTCATGTGAATCACCTTTAAAGCCACAAGATGACCATTTATCCTGTCAGAAACACAGAAAAAACTCCACAAAAACTCCGCATAATCCACAAACATGCATCTGCAAACAGTTTACCTGGCATTTACTTTCTGGAGAATAACCACCATCCCAATCTCTCCCTTTTAAAGACCTTATGAAATTTATGAGTTTTTTACTATTAGCTATAAGGTTATTTATAGTTTAATTCTTAAAAGTTGACAAATGTAACAAATGGCTTTCATTTGTAGAAAATGTAAAAAAGTTTATATTTTATTTTTGGTCCAATTTAATGCGAAGAGAATGTGCCTTTGATCTAATAATTCACGCCTATGTCTAGCAACAGCACATAGCAAATCATAGCTCATGGCTGTAAATTAAAGCCTACTGGGTATTTAAATCTAAAGGGGTGAGCTCATGAATGTCCCAACCCAACCTTCTGTTTCAGTAGGAAATACTGCAACACAGAAAAGAAATCAGCAATGTTATGGGGTCTTTAAAAGCCTCTCGCCTTGTCTGTCATTTGAATCATCTGCTGGGGTTTAGTAGTAGCTAAGTTCATGACGCCATTTATGGATACAAATTCCACCTACTATTCCAAAACCATCTTTAAGTGAGGTAACATTGTTCCTTTAACCACATAAAAAAGCAAAAATGTTACTAAATTTAAAGCTCTCTATCCTAAAACTGCTGCAAAGAGATGTATGGGGCTGTTTCTTATTACAAAATATTGGTTGTTGTACAACGACATCAAACTGCCTATCAGTGTGAGCCTCAGGTGGGTATCCATATGTTGCAGGTTGACCTTACAAAATGAATCCATGTAAAACAAGCTGAAATAGAAGAACACAACAATGCCTACAGGGAGGCAATGAAAAGAATAATTTGCAGTCTATTATACAGAAGAACAAAGCCACAGGGTGGTGTATCTGAATAATGTGCTTGCAAACTGAATACTGCCATAAAACATTCATCTGCACCAGTGAATACATTTCCCTCTACTGGCAACATCTGATCTAGAGTGTCTACTAACCTGCTAATACCTTTGTACACTGAGGCATATGTGCCCTCTCCAAGTTTTTCAAGATTCAGATAAGATGTTGCATTCCCAAACTGCAGACCAGTTTTCTGTGAATGAAATGCACACGCATTTATTTCGCCAGCCAAGCAACTGCCATTTAAATAAATGACAGGAAGCTTTTATAGACCCCCTTGGTGTAGCTGCCATACATATTAAACTAAAAACAACTGAACCAATAAATTAGTAAAAAAATGTGTGAATGATTGCTGTGTAAATACACTTCTAATACATTACAAATTTGGGAAAGTCGCCTTTTTGTATTACAGCCTTCATATCATTCAATGCAAACTTTTTTGTTTTATATCATATTTGATAGATCAGGTTTTTATGGCTTTTATCTTTAGCATATGGTGCTCATACTTGAGGAAGAAAAGAGTTTTATTCCAAGGCCCAAACTGAGCAAGAATATGCCATATATAGTGCAGATATTGTTATTTATATGGCCTAAAAGAAAGATGAAATTCTGATGGCTTGTAATGTAAATCAACAAGATCTTTATAATAGTATAACAGACTACTTACACGAAATACATCTAAATATCAATTGTCAGTCGACATCTCCCAATAATCCTGGGTAAGATGAAATTGAAATGCTCAGTTTTATGATCAAGGCTGTTTGTTTATTTCTGTGAATCCGTGAAGATTGTTAAATCCCCCCTAAATATCTCACCCACTGGAAGTCTTGCTGGAAGCTCTTTCCTCCCATAGGATCGCTGTTACTGCGGCCCCTCTGAACTCGGAGCCGTCGCACCTGCAGCGTGTGAAACCAGTGCGGCTGTGGTTTCTCCTCCCCGTCCAGCTCTCCCAGCTGAAAGCAGAGACAAAGAGAGAGCAACACATGGAGATAGTTTGATCTGTATCAGATACAGCATGAGATGTTATTACACCTCGTCTTACTGTATCCATCACACCAGTCTGTGTGAACCGTGTCCTCATTTTCATGCCTATGTGGCTTCAGGTTTTTATTTCTACCAGCTCTGAATCCTAAATTGCTTTACATGCTGACTGATTGTAGATGTTCTACTGTTATATTTCAGAAAAATGCATTGATCAAAAGTAAACATTTATAACTTTACAGAAGATTTCTCTTTCAAATAAATGCTTTTATTTAATCTTTACCACAGTTTCTACAAAAAATATTAAGCAGTGGAAATGATTTTCAAATGGCTGCTGTAAATTTACCTAATAAATGAAAATATGTTAAAATAGAAATCAGTTATTTTTATTTGTAATAATATTTCACAATAATCCTGTTGTAACTGTCTTTGAGCAAATAAGTTAAGCTTTTATTGCTTACATTTCCATCTTTTATGGTAAAAAAGTCTATTTTAGCTGAAATGTTCCCTATTTCTCTCTCCTTGCCTATATTCTATTCATCCGAGCGATTTCTTCACACACAGGAACAGCTGACATTCTCAGAATTGACTTCAGGGTTCACTGCACAGAACGTACTGTAACCAGACAATTGTATCTTCAGATCATTTGGAAATAAAATGGCTTTCCTTCAATCAAATACATTACTTTCGACTTAATATTTTCTTGGAAGTGACACAAGAACACTAAAATAGTTGGAAATGCTAAAATAGTTTAACCCTTTAACATAACAGTAAATCAGAGACCCTTATGATACAACATTCAAAACCAGACCTATTTTTCAATGGCATTTTTAGGAGACATTCTACTATAATGTTTCAAATTTCAATGTTATTGTAATTCAAAAAGACATAATCATATAGCCATATTTGATGTCAAACACACGCACACTCTCTCTCTCTCTCTCACACACACACACACACACACACACACACACACACACACACACACACACACACACACACACACACACACACACACACAAACCCATCTGACCTCAGCAACTGGGAGGGAGGACACACTCCAGGTTTTTGATGGTCTTTCTTCCATTTTCATTGCTTCTTTTATCTCTTCCACTCTCAACTCAAACATTTCCTCTTTTTCTTCCCTTCTGACTTCATTTGATTTATCTCCACAACACCAACAACATCTCCTCCAGCTCACAGATGCCCAAACCCGCATTCTCCACAGGAAATCCTCCATCTCCAAATCTTCTCCTCTCTAACTCACTCTGACTATCTCTGATTAAGCTGTACAACTCATATGACTTGCATGAGAAAGTGTGTGTGTGTGTGTGTGTGTGTGTGTGTGTCTGCAGGCCTGGTCTTATGACTCAATCTCCAATCCATGACAGCCAAACACAAACAGCCATGTTATATTCGCTAAGGGGAACAAATGCATCCATTCAACCACAGGAGAGAAAAGCAGGATGAGACAGACAGTAAGAAATAGTGAGTATGAGAGAGAAAAAAGATAAGAGAGAATAAGAGGACAAGACAGAGAATCTTTTCATTCAAATTTTAACCCAAAAGTTGGGTTAGTCCATATTTGACCCAAAGTTGGGTTGAAACAACCCAACATTTTTTAAAGTGTGTGATGCAAAGCTGAAATTTCAGCATCATTATCCCAGTCTTTAGTGTCACATGATCCTTCAGAAATCATTATGATATGCTGATTTAGTGAAAAAAGAAAAATGTTTAATCTTTGTAGAAAGAATATTTATTCATTTTGTTCAATAAAAAAATTAAAAGAACAGCTTTTTTATTATTATTATTTATTTTTAGACGTTTAATCTAAGCCACATTTAAATACCTGATTAAATACCATGTTTGTGTTTTCACATGCTCTGGACATTACTTGTAGGCTACTAGGGTTACTGGAGTGTAGTTGTTAAGAGAAATAGCATGATGGATGTTTTCTCTATTCTTTATTGTCTTTTGCTATCTGGACTCTGTATCCAGATGGGACATGCTTGACTGAGCAATGATTAAGGCACCAAATACTGACAGGAGGACAGATGTACGCTGCTGTGCTGCCACTCTCCCTAAGAAAATACTAGCTTACTACTTACTACTACTGAATTCTGTGCAGTATATTGCATATGCATTGTTGTCACGTTCTCCAAAATGAAAACAGTTAGTGTGCAACAGTTGGGACAGGGTCGACTGACTCTGTTGTATACTGAATATTTTAGTAAATATAGTAGGTTATCTGGGTATTCTGTGCATAAAAAACTATGTTCATACTGCATACATACTATACACTACAGAACAAGTAAGAACAGAACAGTAGTGTACCATTCCAAACACAGCCTCTCTTTCATTCCCCCAGTAGAGGGCAGTGCTGCTTTTTTTCTCAGCTTGTTATTTAGTTTTTCCTATCTTCCCTCTTTTTCTCTGTATTTCCAGTAGTGCTGTATTTCCAGCTGTCATCTGTCCTTTTTCTGTGGGAGGAGGGATGTTTGTTTGTGCTCATAATATGTTGTGTAATGTCATGTCAAATGTTCTTACCTCCTCATAGCCCAGATGTCTTTGTTTTAACCCTGAAAAACATTAAAGAGCCATTTAGATGGACCAAAACACTTTAAATGTCCAGATACACAGTGTTGTTCCCTGCAGCACACATCATGTGTAAGAAATGAGTTAGCTATTTGTAATGGTTTTATAAAGATATTTAAAGACTTTTTCAAAGGAAAAGGCCTTTATACACACAAACACACACACACACACACACACACACACACACACACACACACACACACACACACACACACACACACATACACACACACACACACACTCTCTCTCTCTCTCTCTCTCTCTCTCTCTCTCTAATGCATGTGTATTAAATATATTTATATATAATAATCTTATGATATAATCACAAATTATATATAATTTGTACTTAATATGTTTATATAATCTTTTATATATTTAATAACTATATATATTAAATATAATCTCATTTCAATACAAAAATTAAACAAATGTAATCTATGCGTCAAACACATAAATACATAAATTAAATACAAATTATAATAATGTTATATATTGAATTATATTAAACACATTTACATGCATTACTTCCATTTAATACATCTGATAAATAAAATATTGCATTCACTGTAGTACCCTTCATGTGTGATAAATTAATTTTGGTGTGTTTGTAATGGATTTATAATGATATTTATAAGAACTTTTTATAGTAACAGTGCTTGGATACAGTGAAATATGAAAGCAATCCTACTACTATTATGTCAGATGAGAGAGAGAGAGCGAGAGAGAGCGAGAGAGAGAGAGCGTGTTTGTGCTTATCAAGTCATATATCAAACAAAGTCAACAGTATAATTACAGATTTAATTACATTTCAATTATTTATATTTAAAAAATATATAAATAATTAAAAACACAAATATATTTAAATATAAAAATGTAAAAACATGTATGTACTATGTACACAAGTGCACTGTATCAAATGATTAATGCTAGTTCATAGTATTTTCAGACTGGGTCCTATAACATAAATATTTAAACTACATAAATATAATGCATAACAGTATAATATCACATAGTTAATTTTATTGAATACACACTTTCCTTTAATACATTTATTAAATGAAAAAGCTTTCAGGTCAGCAAGCAGACAGACTGGCTAAACCGACCGTCTGCTAGCTGCCTCACGTCAGAGAGGTCAGCTAATTCTCAGCACATAGAGACTCTTTCACCTAGATATCACACTATAGAGACTGTGTCTGTTCCCTGAACTAGAAAATACAAAAAAACGTCCAAACCAAGTTAAGATTAACAATTTAATTGAGGTTCAAGAAATACAAAACAGATGCAATATGGATAAACAAATGATAAAGCTTGGCTTATTGAATATCAGATCCCTTTCTACGAAAACACTTTTTGTAAATAATATGATCACCGATCATAATCTAGATGTGTTCTGTTTGACAGAAATTGATTACATTATTTTAAATGAGTCCACCCCTCAAGATTACTGTTATAAACATGAGCCGTGTCTAAAAGGCAAAGGGGGAGGTGTTGCTTCAATTTATAACAACGTTTTCAGGATTTCTCAGAGGGCAGGCTTCAAGTATAACTCATTTGAAGTAATGGTGCTTCATATAACATTATCCAGAGAAACAAATGTTAATGATAAATCCCCTGTTATGTTTGTACTGGCTACTGTATACAGGCCCCTAGGGCACCATACAGACTTTATTAAAGAGTTTGGTGATTTTACATCCGAGTTAGTTCTGGCTGCAGATACATTTTTAATAGTTGGTGATTTTAATATCCATGTTGATAATGAAAAAGATGCATTGGGATCAACATTTATAGATATTCTGAACTCTATTGGGGTTAGACAACACGTTTCAGGACCTACTCATTGTCGAAATCATACTCTAGTTTTAATACTGTCACATGGAATTGATGTTGATAGTGTTGAAATTATGCAGCCAAGTGATGATATCTCAGATCATTTTTTAGTTTTGTGCAAACTTCATATAGCCAAAATTGTAAATTCTACTTCTTGTTACAAGTATGGAAGAACCATCACTTCTACCACAAAAGACTGCTTTTTAAGTTATCTTCCTGATGTATCCAAATTCCTTAGCATATCCAAAACCTCAGAACAACTTGATGATGTAACAGAAACTACGGACTCTCTCTTTTCTAGCATTTTAAATAGAGTTGCTCCTTTACGCTTAAAGAAGGTTAAGGAAACCAGTATGACACCATGGTATAATGAGCATACTCGCACCCTAAAGAGAGCAGTCCGAAAAATGGAGCGCAGCTGGAGGAAAACAAAACTAGAGGTATTTCGTATTGCTTGGCGGGAAAGTAACCTATCCTACAGAAAAGCATTAAAAACTACTAGATCCGATTACTTTTCTTCTCTTTTAGAAAAAAACAAACATAACCCCAGGTATTTATTCAATACAGTGCCTAAATTACCGAAAAATAAAGCCTCAACAAGTGTTGACATTTCCCAACATCACAGCAGTAATGACTTTATGAACTACTTTACTTCTAAAATCGATACCATTAGAGAATAAATTGCAACCATTCAGCCGTCAGCTACAGTATCGCATCAGACAGTGCACTATAGATCCCCTGAGGAACAGTTCAACTCATTCTCTACTATAGGAGAGGAAGAATTGTATAAACTTGTTAAATCATCTAAACCAACAACATGTATTTTAGACCCTATACCATCTAAGCTCCTAAAAGAGGTGCTTCCAGAAGTCATAGATCCTCTTCTGACTATTATTAATTCCTTCACTGTCATTAGAATATGTCCACAAAACCTTCAAACTGGCTGTTATTAAGCCTCTCATCAAACAATCACAACTTGACCCCAAAGAACTAGTTAATTATAGACCAATCTCGAATCTCCCTTTTCTGTCCAACAGAGGTGTTAATTATAGGACCAAAAAACTCTGCATGTAATAACCTAGAACACTGTCTAAGACTTGATGGTTGCTCTGTCAATTCTTCGTCATCTGTTAGGAACCTAGGTGTGCTATTTGATCGCAATCTTTCCTTAGAAAGCCACGTTTCTACCATTTGTAAAACTGCATTTTTCCATCTCAAAAATATATCTAAATTACGGCCTATGCTCTCAATGTCTAATGTAGAAATGTTAATCCATGCATTTATGACCTCAAGGTTAGATTATTGTAATGCTTTATTGGGTGGTTGTTCTGCATGCTTAGTAAACAAACTACAGCTAGTCCAAAATGCAGCAGCAAGAGTTCTTACTAGAACCAGGAAGTATGACCATATTAGCCCGGTCCTGTCAACACTGCATTGGCTCCCTATCAAACATCGTATAGATTTTCAAATATTGCTTATTACTTATAAAGCCCTGAATGGTTTAGCACCTCAGTATTTGAATGAGCTCCTTTTACATTATAATCCTCTACGTCCGCTACGTTCTCAAAACTCAGGCAATTTGATAATACTTAGAATATCAAAATCAACTGCGGGAGGCAGATCCTTTTCCTATTTGGCGCCTAAACTCTGGAATAACCTACCTAACATTGTTCGGGAGGCAGACACACTCTTGCAGTTTAAATCTAGATTAAAGACCCATCTCTTTAACCTGGCTTACACATAACATACTAATATGCTTTTAATATCCAAATCCGTTAAAGAATTTTTAGGCTGCATTAATTAGGTTAACCGGAACCGGGAACACTTCCCATAACACCCTATGTACTTGCTACATCATTAGAAGAATGGCATCTACGCTAATATTAGTCTGTTTCTCTCTTATTCCGAGGTCACCGTAGCCACCAGATCCAGTCTGTATCCAGATCAGAGGGTCACTGCAGTCACCCGGATCCAGAACGTATCCAGCCCAGATGGTGGATCAGCACCTAGAAAGGACCTCTACAGCCCTGAAAGACAGCGGAGACCAGGACAACTAGAGCCCAAGATACAGATCCCCTGTAAAGACCTTGTCTCAGAGGACCACCAGGACAAGACCACAGGAAACAGTTGATTCTTCTGCACAATCTGACTTTGCTGCAGCCTGTAATTGAACTACTGGTTTCGTCTGGTCAGAGGAGAACTGGCCCCCCAACTGAGCCTGGTTTCTCCCAAGGTTTTTTTCTCCATACTGTCACCGATGGAGTTTCGGTTCCTTGCCGCTGTCGCCTCTGGCTTGCTTAGTTGGGGTCACTTCATCTACAGCGATATTGTTGACTTGATTGCAAATAAATGCACAGACACTATTTAAACTGAACAGAGATGACATCACTGAATTCAATGATGAACTGCCTTTAACTATCATTTTGCATTATTGACACACTGTTTTCCTAAAGAATGTTGTTCAGTTGCTTTGACGCAATGTATTTTGTTTAAAGCGCTATATAAATAAAGGTGACTTGACTTTAATTTTACAGAAAGAGGATAGAGGAAGAACACGTAATACTTCAGAATTCTCAGTATGTAACTGTGTGTGTGTGTGTGTGTGTGTGTGGTTTGATAAAGCAGGTACAAGGTGAGTCACGCTCCGTGTTTAAGCTCCTGACAGGAGAGGCGAAGAGGAGCAGGTGGCTGTGTACAGGGGGTCTGAGATTTACCCTTCACCTTCATTTAAATTTCAGGAGCAAATTCAACACTAAACGGGATCAGAGAGAGAGGAACGGACAAAGAGAGGAAGAGAAAGACCCCATGATCACAGTTCAGCTGATGGGTGCTCTGCAAAACAGCACTCAGCATTTAAAACGTTCATTTCGGTGATGTATATTTGAAAAGTGTCTCTAAGAGGCAGAATGTATCTGCTATAATGTGTGATTTGATATGTTCTGACAATCACTCACAATAAAATGAACTCTGTTTAGGTAAAAGATACAGGGGATATAAAAATAAGCCCATCTTCATATGTTTTAAGGCTCAATGTGACTCCAGGAAGACAGTTATGCCCTAAAACTGTCCAGTAAATTTTACAATGTCAAATACTATAGAGAACCCCTGTTAAGAAGAAAGTTTTTTACAATTTTTTTTTTTTAATTTTAGCTAAAAAATGATAGTGATATAGGAAGGATTTCATTAAAGGCTCCATTTATAGTTGACTGCATTAATTTTCATATAACTACATACCGTTAGATGACTGAATTAAAAAGCACTGTAAGTTGACCCAGAAGACTGTATGTCTCTGTTGGATCGTTCCAGATCTAATTGACTAAAATCTCTTTTTGGCACGGGTGCAGGTGTGACTCTGAGGAGCTCTGCTGACATCAGATTAGTGACATTGTTGACAGGGAAGAAAGGTCATCATCCAGCAATGCCCAGTCTACATTAACCAACAACTGCCATGAAACTCATTCTAGAGAGGAGGTTGTAGGGAGTCCATTTCACATCAAGCATCTATTCAAAAATATATTTAACAGAAATACATGCCAAGGGAAGCATGAAATATTATTTATAATATTTAAAGGAATAGTTCACCCAAAAAAGAAAATTGCTTTATGAAAGAAAATATACTTACCCTCAAGCCATCCAAAATATAGATCAGTTTGTTTCTTCATCAGAAAAGATCAATTTAGCATTACATAACTTGCTCACCAGTGGATCCTCTGCAGTGAATGGCTGCCGTCAGAATTTGAGTGCAAAACAGCTGATAAAACGTCACAATAATCCACAAGTAATGACTACTGTCCAACAATTAACATCTTGTGAAGTGAAAAGATGCGAGTTTGTGAAAAACAAATCCATCATTTGTGCATTTAAACATTAAACCTCTGCTTCTGGCTAAAATATGAGTTCATAATCCATAATAACGCTTCAGCCAGTGAAAAAGTCCATCCTCTGTTCTCCTCTCAGTTCAAAATCCACCAACTTATTGAACCATTTTGGAGTTTTTTTTTTTTTTTACTGTTAACTGTGCTTTATCTGTATATATTTCTCTCCTGATTCAGATGAGATGACTTTTTCACTGGAAAGGCAATATTATGGATAGAGGAATCAATGGTTTAAAGTTAAGTCCCTTCTCTCTCTTGATCTGCACATATATTCATGAGTCAGGGAAAGGGAGGGCTAAGAGAGCTCATAACTCATGCTCAGAAGCATCATGGCTTCCTGCTCTCTGTTTTCATCCTCTCATCCATCTATACACTCCACTCTTTCTGTCTCTGCATGAGTATCTTTCCTTATTCCATCAAGTTTGTTCTCTCCTTCATCAACACTTGACGTCCTTTGCTTACTGTTCTGCATTCTGTTGCCAACTCTCCATGTTTTCCCTCCTTCACTCTCTCTCGTTGCTGATCTGTGAGCAGTGTACAGCAGTAAGTGCTGTTTAATATGTTGCCAGCCACCCATCACTCACATATTAGACAAGTGCAGTGATTGGTTGGATGTAGTCCAAAAAACTCAGGTAAATTAATCAAGTTTAAGACCCTAATAACATTTTTAGTATTTAGTTCTTAACTTATTTCAGTTAGTTACTTAGTCTAAATTATATATATATATACTTGAGCAAAGCACCGAACCCCCAACTGCTCCCCGGGCGCCGCAGCATAAATGGCTGCCCACTGCTCCGGGTGTGTGTTCACAGTGTGTGTGTGTGTGTGTGTGTTCACTGCTGTGTGTGTGTTCTTTGGATGGGTTAAATGCAGAGCACGAATTCTGAGTATGGGTCACCAAACTTGGCTGAATGTCACGTCACTCACTTCACTTTTATTTCAGCTTTATTTCAATTACCAATTTTTTTTTAAATAGTTTTAGTTAATAATAACTGGGAGATAAATGGGAGACCAGATAAACCAGCTTAAAACAGCTCAGATGGCCTTAGATGGGTTGAAACTTATTTTTGTTTTGTTTGTTTTTTTCCCCAGTAGGATATGGTCTCTAGAAATTTAAATAGATGTCAGGAGCTGTTTCACTGACAATCAAACCATCAAATTTGAGACAGGTTGATTTATTAGGTTTATAAGCTATTGGGGTTTATCACATTAAATTTACTATAAGCAACATGTATATTCAATTAAATGATACAAGAAATGCAAATTAGCACAAATACAAATAATATTATCTAATATTTATGTGAGGCACAAACAAGAATGTAAATGTAGCCATTATATGCAGCTCAGGGTACATACATGAATCAAGTTATTTACAGTTTGAGAGATGCTGGGGATGGAGAAGATTGTTGTTTTATCTCTTTAATTATGTACTATTCCTACTTCCCACATGATGAGACATTAACACACGTTATTAAGGACAGATTTTCCTACTGATTGTAGATTCTTAGATACAGCTGAAATGTACTTACCGAGACGCTGGAAAGCTTCAGAAGCTGCATGCCGGAGGTTCTGCATGCTGTCTGCTTCTTCTGATGGATCTTGATGGATTTAATGTTGTTATAACAGGAGGCTCTCACTGTGACCTGGACATTTATCGGCCATCATCACTGCCCCTTTATCCAGCATGTCATTCTCCTGCTTCAGCACCCACGCTGACACAAGTTCCCTTCTCTGTCCTCTTACAATTACTCTGAGCTCTGCTCCTGTCTCTCTGTACCACTGTCTCTCTCTTTCTGTTGCTCTCTTGCCTCCTGCAGCTGCCACTGCCGCTTGTGTACAGGCCAATCAGAATTCTTCTGCAAACTACCATCCAGTTGGCTGAAAAATAAAGACAGGCAAGGTTTGTATCTAATACACCCAAAGGGTGCAAGTGTGTGTGTCTCATTATGAGTATGTGAGAAAGAGAGCTGAGAAGCTTGACCCCCCCCCCCCCCCAAACGCACACACACGAAACAATACATGAATTAATGAATTAAATTATAAATAAATAAGCGGTTTCTGATTGATGAAACGCTTTAACCACAGCAAAATAAATATACAAATATGCTATAACCTGCTTTATTGTTTATATCGTCGCAAAGTGTAAACTTATCGCCCAGTGACATTTTTAAAGTAGGATTTATAGTATATTTTACTTTATTCGCATATAAAGCAAATCTCGGCTGCATAATTTGATCAACATAAAAGATACTGTTCATTCTTCGTATATATCCTAATTAACTATTAGGATTTAAGTGAATTATCATGATCGCAGAATAAATCCCGACAGTATAAAATATTACTTGTACCTAATTTAGCTTACTGGGTTCGCTAAGAAAAATAATTAATAATAATTAATTGCAGGAGCAGCATTAGTCAATTTATTATTATTTTTATTAATATGTAATCCAATTTACAATTTCCAATTTTTCTATCGACTACTGAGCTAATATATTTAGCTAACATTTTAAGCAACCAACCCAACTCTCCTCTTCTGCTACCGATCCTAGTAGAAAAAGCGAAAGCGTAAATACTCGGTGTTGTATGTCCCTGCTGCTTCTCCGTCCGCTGAAGCACTCGCAACAGCACCACAACAACAACACACCCGATTGTCATCATCATAATCATCACGAGCTTCGCTCTGCTGGGTCTCATATTCTCACCGGCTTATTTTACTTCTCTGGTTAAGTGTTTTAAAAGGTGACAAGCTATATTAAGCCAAGAGTCATTCGCTTCCCTCAGAGATCTTCAATCTGACAAATCGTGGTAAGAATGAACGAAGCACCATATTTATTAGCTTGGGTGATGTTAAATCAGCGAATAGAATGAAAAATATAAATATTTATGTCTTCTAGAGACTGTATTATGGCTTTACAGTGGTATTTTCAATTCATGAGTTATTTAACATGATCCCGAGGGGATGTAACATTAATTCCATATTTGGTGTGTTTTCCTTTTGCTTAAATGCATGACTTCTATTTATGACCATATAAACATGCTTCACAGCATGTGTTTTAAGCAATTCAGAAAATAAATTGTTAATATTCATTTTGAGTATTTATTAAACCGTAACTGTTCTTGATCTGCTGTTGTGTGTTTACTAGTTCAACTGATTTCATCACAGCTCTGCGTCACCTTTGACCCTGACCAGTGTGTGTACATGTGTGTTTACACTCTCAGGATTCTGTGCTTGGCTCAAATTCTGGACTCAAAAATATTTAATTGACTTATTTGACAATTAAAAAGAAATATAGCCTAGGTACAGAAATGTTCAGAATTTGCTCAGTCACATTCTGACTAATTTTATGAAACATTGGAAAATTAGTTTAAACATACAAGTCATTGTCGAACACTTTGTTGTCATCCAACATGTGAAATCATACATCACTTGTGTGTTCTTACAGGGCATTCGTCCACAGTGACAAACACAACAGCTGTGATATGGGGAATGCTTAGAGATGGAGAAGCAGATAAGGTGAGGGTGTTCAGTTTAGAACAATGCAATGTTTGTACACTTCTTAGTTTTTCTTTTTTGTCTTATGATTTTTCTGAAAGTGTATTCATCACTTCGTTTCTAGTTGTGGTGAAGAGGATGGTTCTGGAGAGAGAGGACTTCTCCACACGTGGATGGGATACTCCTACAGCACCACACCGGAGAGGATTCTTCTCTCGCGGCCGGTTCTCCAGGCTGCCCTGGGAGCTAGACATGGGGTTCTACTAGTAGAGGGTAACACATTTATTATTCACACTGGATACACATGCAAATTTGGCTGCCCAACCCTCTGCAAAATGCAAATATTAGATGAGCACTTTCTTAACAGGTTAAAGTCAATATCAAAATAGACTATTTATGTGGTCTTATTGTTAGCAAGTTATGGATTGCAAAGAAAAAATGTTTTTCTTTATGATCTTTTATCAAAATGTAATAGCATGATCTGCCTTTAAAACGCCTTGCCAAGCTGACTTATTCAGCCGTGACAAGCCTTTGAGTAGTAACAGTAATTTAACGCGATAGTTTAACCCCATAAATAAATACTCATCGATTACTCATGCAGTGAAATTCATTGTTGTCTAGGTTTGTTTTAGACCCTACTGACTTTGTATGGGTTCTACAGAAGTCATATACTGTAGGCTTGCATTTTATTTTTTGGCAAACTATCCTAAAATGAATGTGACCTGCAGCCTCCACGTCATGATAAAAAAAAAAGTTTTTCTTTTGTGTTGTTGAATGTTTGTTTCACAAGAGAACTGTTGAAAATGCTTCATGTTCACAGCGATTTTCAAACTTTATGAATCTTAAGACTGCCCCATATCGGCTAAAGGCCCTTTCACACCAAGAATAATAATTAGAATGATAACTACAACTAAATTTTAATAATTGCTCTAATTCTGTGAGATAAGGAACTCATAAACACAACTATAATGATAATTACATAGAGGAACGATATTGTTGCAGTGACTTTCAGTTTGATAATTTTTTCAGTTGATTAACCATAAAAACTTTGACAGCCAATCAGAATCCACTTGACTTTGAAACATTCAAGCATTTAAGATGGTAGATTACAAAACTGCAGCGTATGCTCGCAATAAACAAATCCATGTGACCAGTTTAAACCCAGTAATGGATTTTGTGTGTTTTTAGAATTTTAAATAAGTTATATTAAATGAATATAATTAATTGAAATAATTTTAAGTCATCCTGTGGCCCACTTGGAAGTTCCCCTAGCTGGCACCGGTACCAATTGTGAAGGTTGTGAAAAGACTATTGATTATTGATTCTCATACATTTTTCATTAATATTGCAATCCAGAAATGTAATCATTTATATACTATATTTAGGGGGGCAAGTCTACAGCTTTGGCGAGCTGCCATGGAAACAGAACCAAACATCATCAGTAGTGACTGAGCCTGTTTCGGAGGCGGCTCTTAGTGAACAACGTGTTGTTTTTGTGGCTGCTGGCTTCGCCCACAGTGGAGTTGTGACAGAAGATGGAGGCATGCACATGTGGGGAGAAAACACTCACGGGCAGTGTGGCCTATCAGGACTCTCTGTTATCCCTAATCCCACCCCTGTGTGTGTGCTCGACTCTGAGGCCACGCCCCCTCAGACGGTGAAGATCCTGGAGGTGGCGTGTGGGGATCAGCACACACTGGCTCTTTCAGGAAAGCATGAGGTCTGGGCTTGGGGAAGCGGGTGCCAGCTGGGCTTGAACACTTCAATGTTTCCTGTCTGGAAGCCCCAGAAGGTAGAGCACCTGGCTGGAAGGCATGTGTTGCAGGTGGCCTGTGGAGCCGCTCATAGCCTGGCTGTGGTGTGCTGTCTCCCCCCTCCGCAGGAGCCTCGGAAACCCCCTCAAGACAAGTGCGGTCAATGCCATCAGATGCTGTACACTATGACAGACAAAGAGGACCATGTTATTATCTCTGATGGCCATAACTGTCCGGTAGGTGTTGAGCTCGAAAGTGGTGAGACCACATCTGCATTTGAGGGCAGCCCAGATCAGAGCTCAAGGTTTAAGCAAGGCAAGAGCTCACCTACAGAACATGTTCCATCCATGCCAACCCAGATCCCAAAATCCCCCACTTTTATCGCTAACCCTGAATCTACAACACCTAGTGAGAGCAAACCTGCCTCTGAACCACAAAATGAGGTTCCTGCATCTAGCCAAGAACCTGTAGAACCAGCCATAGAAGACCCAGAGGAGCCTGAAGCTCCGCCCACAAATGGAGAGGTTTGTGTCGAAGCCTCAGAGACCAGCATTTTAGAGCCGGACAACTGTAGAGCCACAGGAGGGAAGTCCTCCCCATATCCTGATGAGCAGGCAGTGAAGGCCTACCTTAAAAGACTTTGTGATCATGCCCTGGCAGAGCACACCACCAAGACTCCCAGCACACTTCATCCGGCTCAGGTTAGTCTTAGACACAACTTCCAACCATCATTAAGTTGATATATGAGCACCATTTTGGGGGGATTTATATAGAAAAACTTTTCTATATATTTAAAATTAGTTTTTTTTACTGTGTAAAATAGTGTGATCATTTTGATCAAAATGAATTGTGGATTAAACCCGTACCAGAATTAAAATTTTGCCTGATACTTGTAAGCTGGTAAATAGTTTAATGACCAATATAAAAATTATTAATACTAAATAAATTATTAGTGTTTGTTAAGATGTGAGGAAAGGGGAGATCAGCATGCACAGCAACATATATTTATCTATATCTACAATACCATTCAGAAATTTAGGGAGGGTAAGAAGTCTCTTCTGCTCACCAAGGCTGCAATTATTTGAACAAAATTACAGTAAAAAGGGTAATATTGTGAAATATTATTACAATATGTGATTTATTCCAAAGCTGAATTCTCAGTAGTCACTATTCAAATTTTCTGTGTCACACGATCCTTCAGAAATCACAATATGCTGATTTGATTCTGTTCTTAATATCCTAGTTTAAAACAATTTTTTTTTCATTGTCATTTAATTTTTAAAGATCCAAACAGCTTTTGTAACATTATAAATGACTTTACTCTCATTTTTAATCAATTTAATGCGTTTTTGCATTATAAAAATAAAAAAATAAAATCTTATTGACCCCAAACTTTGAATGACAGTGTATGCTATGATGCATAAATTCACTCATAGCATTTACAGGACTAATTTATTTATTTAGTTATTTTTTGCTAAATTTATTTATACTAAATATTTAAATGCATTTTCACAAAATAAAAGTATAATTAAAAAACAAACAAAAAAACCTTACTGACCCCCACGCTTTTGAACAGAAGTGTATGTATGTCTATGATTAATTTAATTTAATTTAATTTAATTTAATTTCACTTGTAAAAAATATTATAGTTAAAAATACCTAGATTTTTATTAAGTTAAAATCACTAACCTGCCATCACTATCCAACTAGTTGACTCTTCCAAGCCATCATAAATCAAACCGTTTAATTGCTTCTAAATGCACAATTCAAGTTCTCATATCTTTCCTATCACAGCTCTCCAGTGACTGTGCTGATTGTTTCACCTCTGACCCCTTGATCCCGGTCGCCCAGTCTGTGACTCCAATGGGCTCTGCGTTTAACAACTTGGTGGTGTCCTGTGCCTCTGCAGTGGGGGAACGTGTAGCATCCACATACGAAGCTCTTTCTCTGAGAAAGGTGATTGGTTACTGGGTAAGTGTGTTTTCCAGTTTTTTTCCAAGTTTGTTACATCTCCTTAAACATCAACCCTTTATTTGATGTGTAGCCACTTTTATTGGGAAGAAACTGTGAAATTGTAATCTAGCTATGATGCGTTGGAACAAATTGTTTGTGCTCCAGGTTCCAGGAGACCGAGTAGAGGAGAGACTGCGTCAGGAAGAGCCCATGCAGGGGAAGAAAAGCTCCAGCCTGGGGGACATCCGAGAGGAGGAGGCGGAGCTCAGCCGTCGCCTGTCCCTGCCCGGCCTGCTCTCTCAGGGTACACACGCTCTCCTTCTCTTACACCCAGTGTGTCGTCTCCGTAAGTCTGCATGGGCATGTCGATGAGCATCTTGTAAGTTTTGCCTCTCTCATCCATCAGCTCATTGCACGCTTGGTGTTTCTACTGCAGAGGCTATGAATAACTAACAACTTCATTCCTTTTTGTAGCAAATTTCATAAATATTTAAAGAAAATGGTCTGAGTGTAGAGAGTCTGTTCTGCCATTTAGACACATAAGAACCAGAGGAATGATTGCTATAAATCTATTCTTTTATTAGCTGAATATGTGAAGTTTAATCATAATCCTGTGCAGTGTGTTAAGACTTAGTTCATTCAGTTCAAAGTAAAAACCCTGCAAATCGCTGCCTGGCCAATTTTAACTTGCAGTAATATGTTTTTCAGTGGCATAGGTTGTTTTGCCATTGCTCTTCACATTTCTGCCCATGGCACTTGTGGATAGGTTTCCAATATATTACTATTGCCATGGTTACAGATAATGCAGAGTTTGAGGTGGAGGAGTCGTTGGAGTCCAAGGCAAAAACTCAAGGTATTTTTATGTAGTTGCATTTCTGAAATTTTTTTTTCATTAGAAGTAGTTTCAAGTTTAGACACATGTCTAAACTTCAGCTCAAAATCAATTGAAAAAATATTTTGCATAAAAGAAATTAAGCTTATTTTTGTACAATTAACGTTATTGCTTTGTGATTATTTTCCTGACACTAAATCATATTTTGCTTACTGCAATGTGTCTGCACGTTACTTTTCATCACTTTAGGTTTTTTTTATTTTTGCATTAGTTTTTGTAATTTTCATTGTAAGTGGTCATTATATTAAAAACATAGTAATACTGTAATAAATAATACAAAAATTTTTTTAATTGAAATTAGAATAAATTAAAGGAGGCATAGCAATTTCTTGAAATTGAATAAAATATCTTATATTTACACTACCATTTAAAAAAGTCTGTGGTTAGTAAGAACAGAAATTTTGGCAACACATTATTGGTTGCACTTTTTTTTACAGTACGTGTACTTACATGTACTTATAGTGTACTTACAGTTTATTTATCTAAAAAAAGGTTCTGGTAATACAAGGTAACTACATGGGGTAGGGTTAGGTTTAGGAGTAGGTTCAGGGTTAGTACATAGTAATTGTAATTACTATAATAAGTACATAGTATGTACATGAGATACAGGACTGTAAAATAAAGTGCTACCACATTATTTTATGGTGTTCTTGTTACATGTTAAATGTACTAACCATAGTAATAACAGTTAATTATGCCTATTTACATGCAACTAACTCTAAACCAAACCCTCATCCTAACCCTATAGTAAGTGTAGTAAAGTAAGTATAGGAATATTACTCCGTACTTAATTGTATAATTACTCTGTAACAAGGACAACTTAAAATAAGGTGTAAGCAAAATGTTTCGCTGTATTTCCAAACAAATAATTAGTGAGCATTAGAGACTTTCATAAAACATAAAATCTTACCAACCTAAATTTTTAACGGTAAAGTAAATGTTACTAAATGTTAATATATATTATATATACTGTGTGTATATATATATATATATATATATATATATATATATATATATATACAGGTGCTGTTCATATGATTAGAATATCATCAAAAAATTTATTTATTTCACTAATTCCATTCAAAAAGTGAAACTTGTATATGATATTCATTCGTTACACACAGACTGACATATTTCAAATGTTTATTTCTTTTAATTTTGATGATTATAATTGACAACTAAGGAAATCCCAAATTCAGTATCTCAGAAAATTAGAATATAACTTAAGATCAATATAAAGAAAGGATTTTTAGAAATCTTGGCCAACTGAAAAGTATGAAAATGAAAAGTATGAGCATGTACAGCACTCAATACTTAGTTGGGGCTCCTTTTGCCTGAATTACTGCAGCAATGCGGCGTTGCATGGAGTCGATCAGTCTGTGTCACTGCTCAGATGTTATGACAGCCCAGGTGGCTCTGATAGTGGCCTTCAGCTCTTCTGCATTCTTGGGTCTGGCATATCACATCTTCCTCTTCACAATATCCCACAGATTTTCTGTGGGGTTAAGGTCAGGCAAGTTTGCTGGCCAATTAAGAACAGGGATACCATGGTCCTTAAACCAGGTACTGGAAGCTTTGGCACTGTGTGCAGGTGCCAAGTCCTGTTGGAAAATGAAATCTGCATCTCCATAAAGTTGGTCAGCAGCAGGAAGCATGAAGTGATCTAAAACTTCCTGGTATATGGCTGTGTTGACCTTGGACCTAAAAAAAAAACACAGTGGACCAAAACAAGCAGATGACATGGCACCCCAAACCATCACTGACTGTGGAAACTTTACACTGGACATCAAGCAACGTGGATTGTGTGTCTCTCCTCTCTTTCTCCAGACTCTGGGACCCTGATTTCCAAAGGAAATGCAAAATTTACCTTCATCAGAGAACATAACTTTGAACCACTCAACAGCAGTCCAGTCCTTTTTGTCTTTAGCCCAGACGAGACGCTTCCGATGCTGTCTGTTGTTCAAGAGTGTCTTGACACAAGGAATGCGAAGCTGAAACCCATGTCTTACATACGTCTGTGTGTAGTAGTTCTTGAAGTACAGACTCCAGCTGCAGTCCACTCTTTGTGAATCTCCCCCACATTTTTGAATGGGTTTTGTTTCACAATCCTCTCCAGGGTGTGGTTATCCCTATTGCTTGTACACTTTTTTCTACCACATAACCTGCAATAACCTTTTGTGTCTTTCCCTCCTTGTGCAAGGTGTCAGTGGCCGTCTTTTGGAAACTGTCAAATCAGCAGTCTTCCCCATGATTGTGTAGCCTACAGAACTAGAATGAGAGACCATTTAAAGGCCTTTGCAGGTGTTTTGAGTTAATTAACTGATTGGAGTGTGGCACCAGGTGTTTTCAATATTGAACCTTTTCACAATATTCTAATTTTCTGAGATACTGAATTTGGGATTTTCCTTAGTTGTCAGTTATAATCATCAAAATGAAAATAAATAAACATCTGAAATATATCAGTCTATGTGTAATGAATTAATATAATACACAAGTTTCACCTTTTGAATGGAATTAGTGAAATAAATCAACATTGATATTCTAATTATATGACCAGCACCTGTGTGTATATATATATATATATATATATATATATACATTCTGAAATTATAAATATAAATATGTATACATACACACATACACACACACACACACACACACACACACATTTTTATACAATATATATATATGTATGTGTGTGTGTGTGTTTGGGGATAATTATATGTACAGTACAGACCAAAAGTTTGGACACACCTTCTCATTCAAAGAGTTTTCTTTATTTTCATGACTATGAAAATATGTCATATTGTAGGTTCTTCAAAGTAGCCACCTTTTGCTTTGATTACTGCTTTGCACACTCTTGGCATTCTCTTGATGAGCTTCAAGAGGTAGTCACCTGAAATGGTCTTCCAACAGTCTTGAAGGAGTTCCCCGAGAGATGCTTAGCACTTGTTGGCCCTTTTGCCTTCTGTCTGCGGTCCAGCTCACCCCTAAACCATCTCGATTGGGTTCAGGTCCGGTGACTGTGGAGGCCAGGTCATCTGGCGCAGCACCCCATCACTCTCCTTCTTGGTCAAATAGCCCTTGATGCCTTCAGTGGGACTCTACAATTTTCATAGTCATGAAAATAAAGAAAACTCTTAGAATGAGAAGGTGTGTCCAAACTTTTGGTCTGTACTGTGTGTGTATATATATATATATATATATATATATATATATATATATATATATATATATATATATATATATATATATATATATATATATATACTTTTTTGAGAATCATATTTTTTCATATGACAGTAATTGAACTTGTGCATAATTGTCAAGATAATAATGTCACAAAGATAAATCAACCAAAAAAATGCTTCATTTTATTAATTCAAAATACAATTTCTTATTTTTCTGCTTGTGTTTGGGGAGATATATGAATGTAAGTCATGTGTTGACACTGTGAGATTCATAGTAGTCCTTCTGGTTTTAAGTCATCAAGCAGGTTGTATTTAATACATGATACATAATTACATTACCCCCCTTTAAAAACCCTAATTAAAACAAGTTCAAGTCTCCAGAGGTGTCAGAAAATTTCTGCTCTAGTGCTTTGCATGTGTTTAAAGTGATTTACATTTAGTTTGCTGCATTAGAAATTGTAATGCAAGGACTTTTTAAGGTCTCTCTGCTCATGAGACTCCAGGATACCTCAGCCTGGTGTGATTGTCTGAGTTCATAAATCAGCTGAAGGCTGATGCACATGCTAGAGAAGACAATGGTGGCCAGCTACCTGCCACACACACACACACACACACACACACACGCACGCACACACACACACCTTTTCTCATCTTCTCAGCCCCACCTATGAAACAGATGGACCCCAGTGGGGCTGGAACAGAACTCAGCACGGCAGCAGTCTGTCTGTGTTTGTTCGTGTGTGCACCTGGGCATACTGTGTTTGAACGAGTGTGTGTGTGTGTGTGTGTTTTGCAGGGAGTAGAATTGGAGTTGGCCAAGTCTTTGGGTCTGCGTCTGTGCTGTTAAATGATTTATGTGTATTTCCCCTATGCTGTTTGTTTGTGTTTATATGGCAGAACTGAACTAATGCATATTCAGTGAGGAACAAACTGCCATGAGTTACAGTTTCTTATGATCTATCATTTTGGTTAGTTTGGATGTGGATTGTGTTCTTCCTCTGGTTATTGATGTTCCAAACGTTATAGATTTTTTTTCTTTTTGTTGCTGCTCTCAGTGTCTCCACGTCTATTGCGGAGAACGAGCCGCCACCGTGCACGGGCCATCCCGCTCGCTCCAGGTGGCATTCCTGAGGCCGATGCCCACCTGCCGCCTTTGCAGACAGAAGTGTGGAGCTGGGGACATGGCCAGGAAGGGCAACTTGGACATGGAGACCTCCTTCCCAGGTCAGAATCCTCCCATCAGCAGAGCGACATGAGAGCAGCTCAGTCTTAACTAACAACTCATAAATTACATAAGATTCCAGGGGTTTAAAATATAAAGTGCTCTGCTTTCTTTCTCTTTCTTTTCAGACCGCAGCCCGTCTGTGTAAAGAGTCTGATTGGTAAAGAGGTGTTGAGAGTGGCTGCTGGTGCTCATCACTCTCTCGCCCTGACCGCCCAATCACAGGTAACATACTTCACCTGCATAACCGTGGCTTGAGCACTGTATAAGTGTAATCCTCCTGTAATTTGTGTGTGATGTATGTGTATGGCAGGTGTTCTCCTGGGGCTGCAACACTTCTGGACAGCTGGGACACATGGAATCCCCAACCACCCTTCCTCACTTAGCCAAGGTGTGCACACATGCACATAAAACAGAAAAAATATCACAAGAGGGAGAATAAAATTCCCTGCCTTTTGAAATCTTAAAAAAAGTTTAGGAAAATTTTAATTTAAAGGTCCCGTTCTTCGTGATCCCATGTTTTAAACTTTAGTTAGTGTGCAATGTTGTTGTTAGAGTATAAATAATATCTGTAAAATTCTAAAGCTCAAAGTTCAATGCCAATCGAGATATTTTATTTAACAGAATTCGCCTACAATGAATAACCCGTTTGGACTACATCCCTATAGTTCCTGCAGTAATGACGTCACTAAAAAAGTTTTTTGACTAACCTCCGCCCACATGAATACTAAAACAGGGGGGGGGCGTGGTCTTGTTGCGCTCGCACAGAAAAGAGGAAGAGTTGCGTTTGTGTTTGTCGCCATGTCGTCGAAATGCTGTTATTTTCATCTCGGAGTCCAATCACCTTTTTTTGGGCTTCCCGGGGACGCTGTACTTAGAGATTAATGGTTACAATTTATGTTTAACTCGGTTCCCGAAAATTATAATCCACATGTAAAACTATGTGCAGCACATTTTGCTGAGGACAGCTTCCTCAATCTCAATCAGTCTAATGCCGGATTCGCACAAAAATTATTCCTGAAAGATGGAGCAGTTCCCTCTTTGTCTGGAGAAGGCGTTGTTTATGGACCACAACCGGTAAGTGTATTTTATTATTTAAGTTGGTGCGTTTAACAGTTTCTGTAACTTATTACACAAAGGGCAACGCTGTTTAGCTTTGTTAACTAGATGTTAGGGCTGTGCAAAAAAATCGAATGCGATTTTCATGCGCATCTCGTCAGTAAAAACGCTCCTGTGATTATAAGTACATCTCCAGCACATGCTCCTGCCCACTTGCTTCTCAAAACTACTCCAAAACTAGCCCAATTGCGTTTCCAGGAGGGCAGCGTGTGCTAAGCTGGTGTCGAATCACAACACAGGAACCACTGGCACAATCAGAGCTCGTTACGTATTTCTGAAGGAGGGACTTCATAGAACAAGGAAGTCATCAGCCTGTTTTTATGACCGTGAAAACAGTGGTATACAGATGAACAGGTGAATTGTGTGAAAAATACTGTGGTTTTTTAGACGCGAAACATGAACACATGTTATATTGCACACTGTAAACACAATCAAAGCTTCAAAAAAGCATGAAAAACGGGACCTTTAATGATGGCACTATATTTAATATCATCTACAAAGAAAAAGCATGATAAACAAAACGATTCATATCAATAGGATATTGTTTGTGATGTTATTGATATACCAATGACATTTAATGTGCAGTCACAGAATGATGTAATAGTAAATCGAGTCATTTGTGTTCCAGTGTTTAGTGGGTTAAAGCCTTAGCTATTGCCTAAAGTAGAATTGACAACATACTGATTCATGACAGGTTTGCTTTGTTTGTCCTCTTTTGTCTTTGCACAGCTGTCAGATGGGATTCGTGTGTGGGATATTGGGGCGGGGCAACAACACACTGTCTTATTGGCTGATGGCGATTGTATCCAGCCAATCCTGTACTACAGTGGGCAGCAGGTGAAGGAAGTGATGGAGCAAACTGAGGAAGAGGAGCAAACAGGAGAGTACACACAGCAACCGGTGCTTCTGCCCTTTTGTATGAATGTGAGCAAGTCATCATCATCATTTTCAAATTGCTATTGTATAGAATAAATAATTTTGAATTCTACTGTGCTCTGAATCATAATGCTGTTATTTACATGACTTGTTCTGACTCTTTTCATTGTGTGTGTTTGTGGTAGTTGGGCTATGTAAGCAGTGTGTGCGCAGGAGGACAGAGATGTGCGGCGCTGACGGATTGTAATGTAATGGGTTTTATTGCCAGTCTGCATGAGCTGGCGGCCGCAGTGAGGAAATATTACTGCAAACTCAGCAATATCAGTAGTCTTCTGCTCCAGCCTCTGCTTAAACTGGGTATGCCAGTGTGTGTGATGATTTGTTGTTTTGTACGATTTAGACTTTAGCATATCTCCATTATAGCCCTGCACGAGCTGCACAAGTACGGTGTAATTTAGTGGCAAGACTAGTGGAAGAGAAACAGCTGAATCAATTAAAGTTCCTTAATGTATGCAACAGGTTAGGTTATTGTTAACTGAAACAAACTAAAACCATAAAAAATTTTTTAATTGAAATAAAATGAATGTTAACTACAATTAAATATATTAAAAAAAATCTAAATTATTTTCCCCCTGTTGCCAAGGTAACATTTCAAATTTTTTATAGTTTAAATAATAAAATAACTAAAACTAAATAAAGTAAAACCTAATTAATAAAAATCAATAAATACTATATAGTATGTAGTATACTCATACATGTATACATACGTGCGTGTGTGTGTGTGTGTATATATATATATACACACACACACAACCACACACTATATAGCATAGTCAATACTATATAGAAATATAAAATTGACAAAAAACAACATAGTAACTAAAATTAAAGTGAATGCAAGTTATACAAATTATATATATATATATATATATATATATATATATATATATATATATTCAAAATAATCTAAACAAAATATACTATAAGAATCTATGTTAATTAATATATAATATGATATGATATAATATAATATGATATATCACATTATATCATATATCATATCATATCATAATATAATATAATGATGACCGTCCTGTTTGTCTGATTCATTATTTGGGATTTTTATTTGTCATATCATCAGTAATTTTATTATTATTCATTTATTTATTCATTTTTTTGGCGTTTAGATTCCCTAAGCTCCGCCCTCGGTCAGTCCTCTGCAGAACGTCTGCAGAATCTGATTAGACGATTGGGCCGGCTGTCTCAGCTCACTGGTCAAACCTCGGCCTCTCTAACCTCTTTCCTGCGGCGTTCACGTGATATCCGAGGTCTTGTTATTCTAGATGATGCACATCTGTTCCTGGACACATATTCTGAGTACGTATTCAGCACACACACAATTAAAGAATGACGTGGTTATTTTGGTGATGAGCTCAGCAGATGGATTAAGAGATGTTGGTTGTTGTTCCTTACTCCATGATGAAACGAAGTGTTTTTAAGTTACAGTGTAGACGTATTCTAAAGTTACCAATGCAAAACTTTCCCACCCAGTCCATCTAGGCCATTTGTTGGAACAAAGCTGGAAAATGAGTCATTTAAAAATAATTATGATTATGATGTCAGTCATAAACAGATTTAATAATCAGCCAAGTTTGAATACCAATGCTTATTCAGTGTTTATCAAGACCAACTAGATGAACACAGTTAATCTTAAAATCAGATTATTGTAACTGTGTTATCAATACATTAATTTCATTAACCGGACATTTCTATTCGTGGCTGCAATCTCTAACAGTCATTTAGAATAAGTGTATACATATTACTCATACTCATTTTCCTAGTTGTAATAATGTCCTTATTCTTTTAATTGTGTCATAAAGGTACTGTTCTGCAGTTGGTGATCTCTTAGTCATGGGAGGATTTCAAGCCCTTGTCAAACCTTGTCAGTAAGTAGTATATGTCTGTGTTTGACCCTGTTCCAAATGTTTTCCTAAGACTTTGCTGTTCTAGGATGCCACACTTGCTGCAAAACTCTAGAGTAATGGAAATGATTTGCCATTGCTCATGCAGTGTTCATATTTACATAATTACAAACTGAATTATAGCATGTATATTAAGACTCCCTGTCTGACTCTGTTCGAAGTGATGTGTTTGGCAAAGGGGCCGAGGTTGTACAGAAGTTGTCTGAATGTTCTGAAGAGGGTTTGCCCTTGGCGGATGTTCTGGCGCATCTCTTTTACCTGCCCATAAAACACCTGCATGAATACGGACGACTGCTGCTCAAACTGGCTACCTGCTATGAGGTGGTGGGTACTCACTAGAAACACAGCAACACTTCATGTACCTTTTTAAAATGATTAGTGGTTGACCAATGTATCACCAAGGCCGATGTATTGGCTGATATTTGGCATTTTTCAAATATCGGCATCAGCCGATAAGTTTTTCTGCTTGGCCGATGTGTTCAATGCGGGACTTTTATTTCGACGGCGCTGAGAGCGGCAGAGACTGAGCACGCACAGTGCTCACAGTCTCTCTCTTGTTTGTCATCGTCATGAAAGTTTTGTCTAATGAGGATAGAAGTCTGTCTAATAATCAGATTAGAACGGTTAAACAAAGGAATTAATTTTTACAAAAAGTATTATAACGATTGCGTTTATATTAGGCCTATTAGTAATATAAAGGCAAGCATTATAATACTTTCTTGTTTGCCATCAGCATTAAGCAAATATGCATTTATATAATTTAAGCAAATTTTTAAATGACTAATGAACATTTCATCTCACAATCCTTGCAAACTTAGTCAAATCCAGCTGTGAGATCTTGTGAATTGTGCATTTTATCCAACGTGATCACGTGTTCTCTGTGTGATGGTCGGTCCATATATAATTCCACATGTGTTAATTCATAGTTTTGATGCCTTCAGTGTGAATCTACAATTTTCATAGTCATGAAAATAAAGAAAACTCTTTGAATGAGAAGGTGTCTCCAAACTTTTGGTCTGTACTGTATATATATATATATATATATATTTTTTTTTTAATCATAACGGCTTTATATCGGCCATCGACCCCCCGGCTTTCCAAGATATCGGCATCGGCTGTCAAAAAACACATATCGGTCGACCACTTAAATGTATTCATGTATTCATTGTACATACGAAATATTAAACCAGGCTACCTTATAAGAAAATGTATGTATTTATGGTTCATTATACTTTATTTAAGGTGTCCTTGTTACAATGTAATTATACATATAAGTACTGAGTAATATCAATTAATTACATGTACTTACTATATGGTTAGGGTTAGGATTTGGGTTTGGCTTAGGGTTACTTGCATGTAATTATGCATAATTAATTGTTATTGTAATAGTAAGTACATATAACGTGTAACAAGGACACCTTAAAATAAAGTGTTACTGTATTTATTTATTTGTTTGTGCATGCTTATTTTTTTGCTTTATATATTTGCTTTCTCATTTAGTTTTTGCTTATATATTGCTTATGTATTTAGTGGTCTTTTTGCATTTGTTTTGCTTGTTTATTTACTATTTTGCTTATTATTATTATTTTTTTTGGTTATTTATTTGTATAGTTATTTATTGCCTATTTAGGTTTGTTTGGTTATTCTTTTTTGTTTGTGTGTAATTTTGTAATAACAGGATTGGCTGTATTGCCCACTGATTTTCACTCAGTGCACTTATGTATCTTTGTGACAGAGTTCTGTGGATTATCAGAAACTGCAAGATGCCAGCTCAAAATATGAATCCATGGCTCTTCATCTGAAGAGGAGGAGGAAGGAAGCTGAGTACACGCTCCACTTCTGGAAGAGCTTTCCTGGAAAGATGACCGTGAGTCACCTTGCTGCTGTCAGGCCCTTAAAAGCACTTTATCCCGTGTCAAATGCCAGTCAGTTTAATGCACTCCAGACAGCCAGGTGCTCTTCCTACTGAGCACATAATTTTATTTCGGTGCACTTGTGGAGGAGAGCTAGAATGTGGGTGACTGTTAATGAAGAGTTCTCCTCTTCTTTCAGGACTCTCTTCGTAAACCGTCTCGCCGGCTGATCTGTGAGAGCAGTAATAAGGCTTTGACTCTTCAGAACGCAGGACGTTTTTCCGTCAACTGGTTTATGCTTTTCAACGACGCGCTGGTTCATGCACAGGTTTGCTCTTTTCTATAAACTTTCATTTCATTTCAGTATCACCTTTTCTCTGCCTTTTCTGTTGATCTCATCCTTCTTTCTTTACACAGTGCTTTCATTTCAGTTTTTTTATTTGCTTACAGGGCCAAACTAACAAACTGTTTCCAATGACTGAAGTTTTAGTGATATTTATCTTTGTTTTGGTAGGGCATGGTCCCCTATAAGAATCTTGTAAGTATGGGCTGTTTGAATGAAGAGTTTCCTCCATAGCATACTGTCCCCTAGTGCCCAAGGATGCACCCTACAGCTGTAGTGTTTTGTTTGTCCAGTGCTGTTGTTAAAGGAATATTCTGCGGTTAAATTAATTTCCCCATGTAATAAGTGAGAAACACAATTCATCCATGTAATGTGCAAGGTGCACAGGAAAATTTTGCTACCCCATTGTAATTTTAAAATTACACTGACATAATAAGGTCAAAATCTAAAATGATCAATGCATTCAACAATACCTTAATATCTTTATGATCTAGACTTATTACCAATCATGTAAAAATAAATATTTTAGGCATTTTGCTTACTTGAATGTAGATTTATCCAGTCCAGTAAAACACGATGATGTGCTTCAAAGGAAGTTTGCTGGTTGTGTGAGTTCATGGCCAGGTAAACAGGCCTATGTTTAAAATCTAGCATCTAATAGCATTGCAAGGCTGAAGAATAGGACCTGTTAGTTGTGTAAATGGGGTTTTCGAGAAAAAAAAACACACAGGAGCAGCTTTATTTTAGTCCCGCTAAAAGATGTTGTAAACTGATGTTGTGGACCCTACAGGGTTAATCCAGAAAATAATTTAGACACATTTTACAGTAAAAACCAAGACGAAATGTAAATGCTAATCAGTGAAATTTAATATAATTGAGATACTATTATTGGTTTTATGAATATTTATTTGTATTTTATTTTAGATCAAATTTTTGTTTATTTTTTAAATTTCCATTTTAACTATTTTAGTACATCAAGTTAAACTAATTTAAATTGAAAAACGTTGTCTTGGCAAGTTTTTAAATTTTTTTCTTACCTTATTAATTCCTGGGTGAATGTTTGCTTCCCTAAAAAGTACTTAACTCATAGTCACATCAGTTACATGATGTTATTATACTTTTGCATCAGTGTGACTTTCATATTTTCATTTGTTTGTTTTACTGTGCAATCTCTGCATATGCTTTAATTTGAAATGCATTAGTGGACGAAGTGATGGATGTGTCAAAGTGATTTTCTGTGGCCACAGATGCTGTCAAGAGATTTGAAGTTGTATTTAACTCTGAATATTCCTTTAAAGAATGTCATCAATTAAAATCACATAATATCTGTAATAGCTCGAACTTTAAACGTCTAGTTTTTGGCAGAAATTCCTGTAATGCTTAATTTTAGACTCTACCTTTTCCAAAATGTAGTGTTCCTGTGTGGTTTAAAACCAAAGTAAGATGACAGTACATCTGGTTGGGTACATTCCAAGGCTTCCTGCTTGCAAACCCTTTGTAAAAGAAATGTTATAGCACATATGCATAAATGTACCTGGCTGTAGTGAGGGGCATGTTGTGCTGGATGGTTTTATGTTGAACAGTAGTGGTTCTGTTTAATGCTGAGTCTCGTCATAGTGAATGTGCCAGTGAGTATTTGAGATGATAAATCATTGTTTTCCTCCCTGTTGTTTTTCCTTGATATTTTTTACAGTGCGTGTATGTCTGTTTTTCCTTTCATCAGCATTATCCCTTTCCATCCTATTATGCTGTTTGGAAAAAAAAACATACCTACAAAAACTGTAAACCAATTGACAGTTTGTTCATGCTTGAGATGCGCTTGTGTCAAGTTTTTGACAAATAATGAATGACAACAAGATTTTCACCATCATTGTTATTAATTAAATCCTGTTTAGTCTAAATGCAATTAATTAAGCAAATGATTCAAAACTGGCAGTAAATACATCAATAGATCTCCTAACTGATGGTACTGATATATTGTGCATCATTAATCCGGAGTGCACAGAATTGTGTACAATCCTAGTGCATTTATTTTCCGTATGCTGTTCTTGCATTAGTTGCATTTCTTTTTCAACCCCTCTTAGTTTTCCACTCATCACGTCTTCCCATTGGCTACATTGTGGGTGGAGCCTATATCCGAGGAGAACACCGGGATGTGAGTGTGCCAGTCATGTTTATTAGCTTTATATAATTATCAAGTGTTATGAAAAGTTATGAAGTTTGTGTGGTTCTCTGCAGATATGGTTTGAAAGTGACTTCACCTGAAGAGAGCTTCACTCTGCTGGCCTCGTCCCCAGCTGAAAAGGTAGACCTGACTTGATTATTTACAAAATGAATATTTACAGAAACCTGTATAGTTGGTTAAACGGTGATGTTCTGATTCTAAGACGAAGTGGCTGCGTTCTATAAACCAAGCGGTGGAGCAAGCGCTTAGTGGACTGGGGCATGATGGGATGCCTCCTTCTACAGGGGTGACGCAGAGAGCAGATCCGCCCATTTCACGGACAGCATCATACACATTCTACAAAGACAGTCGCCTCAAGGAGGCCATTTATGAGGGCCGATGGGTCTCAGGGAAACCTAATGGGAGGTAGGTCATTAGAGAGGGAATTGTGGGTGTGTAAGTCTTCTTAAAACGTTGAAGTTGATGATTGGCTATGTCTGTGTTCTAGGGGCGTGGTCAAATGGCCCGATGGACGAATATACACAGGGACATTCAAGAACGGCCTTGAAGATGGGTAAGTGATAACTCTCTTTTTTTTTTTTTTGATTATTATTCTGACGTCTCTTAATTCATTTGTAGTTTTGGAGATTACGTTGTGCCAAGCAAAAACCTGAGCAGCTGTGATCATTACCAAGGGCAGTGGAAGGATGGCAAGATGCACGGCTTTGGAACATTCAGGTTTGTGGTAGTGTTTTTACTTTGGCATATTATTTTTTTGTATGTAGAGTGGAGAACAAATTTTAAAAACCAAATAACCAACTAAATTTTAAGGTCAGTGCTTTGTCCTATTTAAAGTTAACCTGACAGGAGTAGACAGACATTTTTTTAAGCATATTTCATAAATAATTTGTATTCTGAAGCACAGTATAAAAAACTTAAATGAGATATTTGAAAAATAACTCTGATCAGAATTAGAGAACACTACAGACACACTACCTCCAGGCTGTTGGTGTTGTTCTGGTTCCTGGTACTAATTTCTTTAATTATATGACAAACCCTATTTAACGGGCAGCACACCTCTAATTTTCACTGAGATTGCAAGAGGAATAAAAAAATAATAATCTTACTGACGCCCAAGAACTTTTTAACTGTTGTTTGTTGATGTGATTCGATGTCATAAAACTGAAAGTGTGTGTGTGTGTTTGTGTTCAGATATGCCTCTGGTGAAATATATGAGGGTTTTTTCCAAGATAACATGCGTCATGGTCACGGGATGTTGCGTAGTGGGAAGCTGAATTCCACCTCGCCCAGTGTCTTCATCGGACAGTGGCAGTATGACAAAAAATCCGGCTACGGAGTGTTTGATGACATCACCAGGTTTGCAGATTCAAAAATGATTGTGGCACTTCTATGCCTTGAGTTGAAATGTGTTGTATATATTGTAAGTGTGTGTGCAGTATACTAACGTTTTTTTTTTATGTCAGAGGAGAGAAGTACATGGGCATGTGGCTGGATGATCAGCGTCAGGGGAACGCAGTTGTTGTTACACAGTTTAGCCTGTACTATGAAGGTGCTTTCAGCAACAATAAAATGATGGTGAGATTGACATGCACACATTTGGTTTGATTTTAGAAATGAAGGTACGAGACACCATGCATATTATGACTTTATTCACGATATATCATGACCTCTCATGCTTTATTGCTTTTATAAAACAGTTACTACAAAATAAACATTTTATGGATAAAGGTTTTATTCAAATTATATTTTTGAAACAAACTGAAGAAAGGAAAAAATAGCTGCTATTTTTTTTTTTTTACCTATTGTCTCGTTTTGATATACGTTTATATACGTTTTGATAATACGTTTTGAGGTGCATTTGATTATACAAAAATGACTAAACCTCACACACACACACACACACACATACTAAAGTACTAAAGATTTTATCTTGTTAATTGTTTCTCTCAAAGGGAAATGGGTTGTTACTCTCTGAGGATGACACCACATTTGAAGGAGAGTTTTCAGAAGACTGGACTCTAAACGGAAAGGTGAATGTTTTTTTGGTTCTTTTGTTTTTTTTTATAAAGAAGCTACAACTTTTTTCAGCAAGGGAACATTACAATGATCAGTACTGACAATAAATACAATTAAAATGTCTATTTCAAATAATGCTTTTTAAAAATATCTGGCTACTGAAAAATCAGCTTTACCATCACAGAAATAAATTATATATTAAAATGTATTAAAATGAAAAATGCTATTTTAAATTGTGATAATATTATAAATCTTATATTAAAAATCTTATAATACTATTATATTAATACAGCTGTATTAAAATAGTGTTATTATAAATATTTAAACTAATATTACAACTCTCTAATATTATGTAAAAAAATAATAATCGTAGCAACACTTTTAAATAGTAATCTTTGTTTTTCTCTTTCTGCAGGGTGTGTTGACCATGCCGAATGGAGACTACATTGAAGGCTCTTTTAGTGGAGTCTGGGGAAGCGGACTAAAGATGTCAGGATCCTACTACAAACCCACCCTCTACGACTCAGACAAGGAGAAGACTCGTGCACTGTAAGAGTGTGTGTTGATCTCTGTAGCACAGTTCAATTTGAAGCGGCTTTATCAATGTTGATGGGGAGCCGATGTGTTTGTGCGATTGCAGTAAGCTGGGCAGGTTAGCAGTTCACTCTGAAGAAAAGTGGAAGGCCGTGTTTTTGGAGTGCTGGAACAGGCTAGGTTGTGATTCTCCCGGACAGGGACAAACCACTACTGCATGGGACAACATCGCCGTGGCACTCACTGCTAACATTAGACAGCAGAGAGACAGGTACACTTAAACACACAAAGCCTGACTGTGCCTCATTGTCTATTATTGCATGAAAAATGGGGTGGTGTTAGCGCATGCCTTTGGTGTGAGAGACCTGGGTTTGAATCCACTGTGAGACACCAATGTGTCCCTGAGCAAGACACTTAACCCCTAGTTGCTCCAGAAGCGTGCGACCTCTGACATGTATAGCAATTGTAAGTCGCTTTGGATAAAAGCGTCAGCTAAATGAATAAATGTAAATGTAAAAACTCCCCTGACACTTACATATGATTCCAGCAGAGTCTGACATTAGTTAGCCAACAAATCGGTGCTCTAATAAGCTGAAAAATATTACATATTATACTAGGGCTGGGTGGTTTGACCAAACTCTGAAATTACAGTATGACTAGTGTTATACAACTGTAATTGTTTATATCACAAAAAAACCAAAATCATTTTTATATTAAATCACAATGAGCAAATGCCTGTTTTTGATAATCTTGTGAACTGATATAGTAGTACTTCATCAAGAAAAAAAACAATTATTTGTAAGTTGATAGGTTTAAAAACATATGGAAGGCCATTTGGGCTAAATAATTTTTGTATTATTAATTAATAAAGTCAAAATTATGAAATACTAAATTAGAATTATGAAATGTCATAATTATGATTAATCCATTTTTTTTTGTAGGAATTTCTACTTTAAAAAAAAAGTGTCATAATTATAAAAAAAAAAAATGTATGAGATAAAAGGTCTAAATTATGAAATAAAAGGCCATAATTTCGAGAAAAAAATGCTGCGAAATGCTTTTTACAACATAAGAGTAATTAACATAAGAGTAGCAGAAATAAAATATAAAAAATGTTTTTGTCACAATTTATACTTATATCTTATCTCATAATCATAGTTTTTTTATCTTATAATTATGACTTTTACTGCAATAATTATGACTTACCGAAACATGATTTTTTTTTTTACACAAAAAAAATTATTTATAGCAAATTAATGTAAATGTAAACAAAATATGTTTATATTCTTGGAGGAAAACCTATGGAACATGAGTATCAGGTGTGTATTGTTAAATGTATAAAGTATAAACTGAATGTATGTGTGTGTGTGTTTCAGTCCAGAGTTACTGAGTCGCTCTCATCACAAAACGCTGGAGAGTCTCGAGTTCATTCCTCAGCATGTGGGTCCTGTGACGTTAGAGGTGCATCACAAAATCCGCCGGTACCTTGTCAAGGTATGCATTGCCTGATGTCATAATTTGTCCCTTCTAGTAGTTCCATTGTCTGATGTTTTCCACTAGAAGTCCTTGACCCCTGATGTTTGACCGCAGGCATGTGATACCCCACTGCATCCTCTGGGTCGGCTGGTGGAGACATTGGTTTCGGTGTACCGTATGACATACGTTGGTGTTGGGGCCAACCGCAGATTACTGCCCCAGGCTGTCAATGAGATCAAGTCGTATCTCAGCCGCATCTTCCAGCTTGTCAGGTAAATGTGTCAGTCAGACTGATGACGAATTCTGTTTTAAATTCTGTTTTTAAATTTATATATGTGGTTGTGTTTAGATTCCTCTTTCCTGATCTGCCAGAGGAAGGAGGTTCACTAGCTGACTCTCCAAAAGAGAAAGGCGGTTCAGACCCTGCTGGGAAGCAGCTGGAGTCTCCTAAACCTGGGTATGTAAGATGAGTAAATGAGTAAAATAATACATAGCACACCGGAGGTGGTTGGTTTGACCAAACTCTGATATTACAGAACGAGTAATTTTATTTTCTACAACTGTAATTGTTTATATCACATTTAGAGTTTTTATTGTTGTTGTTACTTGAAATTAAATACAATTATGTTTATATATTCAATCACCATGAGGTAATGCCTATTTTTAGGGAATTTATCAATTAAAAGTACTTAACTGATTTTGATTATTTTTTATTGAAACTTGATGGGTGCAAACCTTGAGAAGCCTAATTCTGGCACATTCGACAAAAAAATCTCAGAAACCATAATCACGACATTATGGGATAAAAGGTTTAATCTGACAAAATTATGAAATTAAGTAATGATGAGATAAGTTGAAATAATGAAATGCAAAAAGAAAATGATGAGATAAAACATCATAAATTGAGACTGATTTTCCTGTGCTTTTTCCAGCCTTCTTCAGCACGTCATTTTTACCAGTTACCTGATGCATTGTCTTCGTGTGTGTGTGTGTGTGTGTGCATGGCAGGTGTGTGGTTAGCAGCTCTGCTCTCCTCCTGCCGGTGCTGTTGCCTCGTCTCTATCCTCCTCTCTTCACTCTCTATGCTCTAGAGAAAGAGAAGGAGGATGATGTGTACTGGGAGTGTGTGCTCCGACTCAACAAACAACCAGACCTGGCGCTGCTCGCCTTCCTCGGGGTGCAACAGTGAGTCAAACACACAACTACACAGAGAAATACATACAGTAGATTTTAATTATCCTCTAGGGATCCATGCATCCTACTGCAACTAATACCTGTTTTCATAGGAAATTCTGGCCTGTGACTGTCACAGTACATGGAGAAAAACAAGAGGTAGTTATATGTGACTGTAGGGAGACTCTAAAGGGCCGTTCACACAGAATGCATCTAAAAACATGAGACGCCGCGCTCAGGAATGGCTTTATAAAAAGCGCGACACAGAATGCCTCATTCTCCATGTCAACTTGCTTCTGTTCTTAAAAGCTCACGATGCTTGCCCGTCTCCAGGGTTCTGATTGGTCCACAGCTTCGGAGCTGACATTGATGAGCGGTGCTGCATGTTGAAATTCTTTTAACTTGACACGGTGTCTTAAAAATGTAGCACTCGTATGCATTTACATAGATAAACAATGAGAAGTAGCGCATTGTAATGGAAAAATGCATTCTGTGAACGGCCCTTAAAGGGTTAGTTCGCCCAATTTGCTAAATTATGTCAATAATTTATGTAATAACTTACCCTCACGTTGTTCCAAACCCGTAAGACCTCCGTTTATTTTTGGAACACAGTTTAAGATATTTTATATTTAGTCCGAGAGCTCTCAGTCCCTCCATTGAAGCTGTGTGTACGGTCTACTGTCCATGTCCAGAAAGGTAAGAAAAACATCATCAAAGTAGTCCATGTGACATCAGAGGGTCAGTTAGAATTTTTTGAAGCATCGAAAATACATTTTGGTCCAAAAATAGCAAAAACTATGACTTTATTCAGCATTGTCTTCTCTTCTGTGTCTGTTGTAAGAGAGAGTTCAAATCAAAGCAGTCTGGATATCCGGTTCGCGAACGAAGTGAAGTGAAAGTGAAAGTGAAGTGACATTCAGCCAAGTATGGTGACCCATACTCAGAATTTGTGCTCTGCATTTAACCCATCCGAAATGCACACACACAGAGCAGTGAACACACACACACACTGTGAGCACACACCCGGAGCAGTGGGCAGCCATTTATGCTGCGGCGCCCGGGGAGCAGTTGGGGGTTCGATGCCTTGCTCAAGGGCACCTAAGTCGTGGTATTGAAGGTGGAGAGAGAACTGTACATGCACTCCCCCCACCCACAATTCCTGCCGGCCCGGGACTCGAACTCACAACCTTTCGATTGGGAGTCTGACTCTCTAACCATTAGGCCACGACTTCCCCAGCCACGAATCATTCGATGTAACCGGATCTTTTTGAAACAGTTCACCATATCGAACTGAATGCTTTTAAACAGTTCGCGTCTCCAATACGCATTAATCCACAAATGACTTAAGCTGTTAACTTTTTTTTAATGTGGCTGACACTCCCTCTGAGTTCAAACAAACCAATATCCCGGAGTAATTCATGCACTCAAACAGTACACTTACTGAACTGCTGTGAAGAGAGAACTGAAGATGAACACCGAGCCGAGCCAGATAATGACTTGTTCAAAAAATGCTTTAAAAAATTCTAACTGACCCTCTGATGTCACATGGACTACTTTGATGATGTTTTTCTTACCTTTCTGGACATGGACAGTATACCGGACACACAGCTTCAATGGAGGGACTGAGAGCTCTCGGACTAAATCTAAAATATCTTAAACTGTGTTCCGAAGATAAACGGAGGTCTTACGGGTTTGGAACGACATGAGGGTGAGTTATTAATTACATAATTTTCATTTTTGGGTGAACTATCCTTTTAAGTTTCTTTTAAAAAGTTCAAGTTTAATAAAGCTCTCATTATATTACATCATATTACCTGAAATAAGACTTTGAAACATGAAGCAATACTCATGGAGGTATTTTGGGGATGTGTAGGTTCTCTCAAGCACTAAGGACGCCTGTTTTGCCTCAGCAGTTGAGACTTTACAGCAAATAAGGTTAGAGATTTACAACAATTTTTTGGCTAAAACGTTTGTCATTTTTCTCTGGTAAATAGTTTTTAAGGTTGTTTCTCTTTTTATTTTGACAGCACAACTTTTACCCCCTCAGACAAGCTTCAGGTCATCCAGCTGACCTTTGAGGAGATAACCCAGGAAGTACTCGCACTACTGAAACAGGATTTCTTGTGGTCTATGGATGACCTTTTTCCTGTCTTCCTCTTCGTTGTTTTGCGTGCACGGTAGGGATGAGATCACAAGGTTTCTAAGGTCATGTTTTTTGGAGCATGATTGTACACTACCTTTCAAATGTTTTGTATTGAGAGATTTGTAATGTTTTGAAAGAAGTCAATTTATATATATATTGTACATTTTTGAGATATATATATATATTTACTTTTTTTTGTTTTATATATATATATATATATATGTGTGTGTGTAGTAAAATGTAGTAAATCACTATATCAAAAAATATAGTAAAAACTGTACTATTATTTCACATTATTAAAATTTAAAATTACCATTTTTCATTTGAATATATATTAAAAAGTAACATGTTTGTGTGATGCAAAGCTGAATTGTCAGCATCATTGCTCCAGTCTTCATTGTCACATGATCCTTCAGAAATCATTCTAATATACTGATTTGGTGATAGATAGAGAGGACGTGTTCCTTTAGACATCCAGTTTCTTTTTTTCTGCATACGCTTCAGCACAGAAAATAACACTTTGTTAAAAAGGCATGTTTTAGTTGACATAGCTGTTGTTCTCTACAGGATAAGGAATCTGGGGTCAGAGGTCAGCCTCATCGAAGACCTAATGGATCCATGTGTACAACACGGAGAGCATGGCATCATGTTCACCACACTCAAGGTATAGTCAACAGTTCAAGGGTTTTTCACAAGGAGTTTTTTCTTTTAAACCTTGCTGCAGATGTGAAACAATGCAGTGTTAAGATGCGATAAAAATGTAATATATAAAAATTAGTCAGACATTGGTAAATTTGACCACAGTTTAGAATATAAAGATAGTAATAGAGAGCCAAACATAAACTGCCTCAGTGCTGATCTTATTTATCTTAATCTTATTAAATAAATTGTTAAATTGCTTTAAATATCAGTATTAAGTATTAATTTTTTTTGTATAGTCACAGGAACTTTTATGTGATGTGTTTACCACTAAGAGAAACGGTTACAAATGTCTAACGCATTAATTGGAATAATTAAGATTTACTTGATAACATTTTGACAGATGGTACACACATATTGTGTTGTCATCTACTCAGCCATTCATCTCATAAATATGCAAATAAGCACAGTGCGACAGTAACTCTTCCTCTTCCTCACTCAGGCATGCTACTATCAAATCCAGCATGAGAAGATCACATAGTGAACGCATCTCTCCAAACCCATCTGGTAAGGCAGTGGAATGACTGAGAAACAGACCAGCCAATCAAAGTGTTCGCTCGCCATGATGTGTGAGGAGCCAATCTCTGGATCACACGGCCAGGAAGAGTGATTCCATTGGAATCTGTGCTGTCTGCATTCATTAACGTGTTCTTTTTATTCTTGTGTCTTCCTCACTCAGAAAGCCATTATCGAGACGTTTTAACTGCTGGCATTCCATCATGTTCCAGATATGTTCTCCAGCTCAGTGTTCTTTTATTAAAGAGCTCATGCTTTGTTGGCTCAGATTGAATGACGTTCAAGAACAGCTTGTCACGATCACCTCTCCCTCCCTGTTCAGCACACACTGACATATGAAGTTCATTAATGTACTGTAAGCCATCCGAAATAATGGTCATCTACCTCTGTCTTTGAAGTAAACTACCACATTCATTTTCCTGAACTTATTACATCATTCAGTGCAAACAGCAAACTGCATTGGATCCAAATCACGAAACTGTTCACATAAATCAAAAAGATGAGCGTTTTATTAATGAATGTTCCAAGCGAAAAAAAAACCCTAAAAAAATAAACTTTTATTGCTGACTTTGATCTGCTTGGAGCTTTCGTAAGAAACTGGTGACCTGCTTCTTTATGTATAAATCTTTGTTTACAACCTTCTTTGTTCAGCCAAATTGAACTTAGTATTGAAACGGTTGATACTAAACTGAGATAGCGAGTGCTTGTGGATCAACACCCACACACACAAACACACATTTATTTTGTTCTTTCTCTATGCACTAGGCACAGCAGTTTTGTTTTGATGCTCTTCTTTAGGGGAAGTTAAGTATTTTTACAGTCAGTTTTATGAAAATGTTCAAGCCTTTCAGAAAATATGTGAAATGGTTTCAGATTTCCTCAACATATGAGTTTTGTAGTGGATGTCACTGGCACACATTTGAACAAGAGGTTGAAGATCTTGCTCTCTGATGAGCCACAACGCTTTGCATGCTAAACTAATTTGGTCATGAGATGTATTTTCTGCATTTTGCTGTTGTTAAATTAAGCTGTTATATCAGAAAGGTCACTTGACACATGCAAGCACTGTAGTACTCAATGCTATAATCAGTGCAGTATTCGGAAAAGTGCCTCTGACAGTGTTATGGACTTGTGTCATTACATCTCTATATCTAGCAATAGATTCGAGTTGAGCCTCATGTTTTAAAGCTCAACAGCTTAATATGTTATTTTGTTTTATTTATTAGATGGCTATATCTGGCTACAAAACAGATAATCTGAGCATTGTAGGGTATTGCACGTACAGAGCACCAGAAGGACGATGAGTTTGAATAAATGGTCACAAAACCCATTTCCAAGTATCAGAGATGCTTGCGTGTGATTGTGTGTTACTAAATGTAATTGTGAAAACTGTAATGATGAAGGAATGTTGATGTTTACATCCATTGACACTTGAGATGTTGCACGAATATCATGGTTCATGTTGTGCTTTGGGTACAAGAAGGTACGGTTTGTACTTCCACATCAGTTTTTCTATGCTGAGCCAAGGTGTGCATATTAACCTGTGTTTGAATGTTTGTGTGTGCAAGTATGTATGAGGTTTATGTGTGATTTTTGAAGAATATTGTTTGTGCCAGTCATTTACTGACTCATAATTCAAATGGATGACAATAAAATGGTTGGGAATTGAAATTGGCATCTTGACTCTTTTACTTGGCCTTTATCACAGCAAACAAAGCTCCCTTTTTTCTAATTCCAAACTAGAACAGATTTTGATGGATGTTTTGATGTCAACAACAAATGAAGAAGAAATGGAAAGTGTTTCTTCTTTCTTATAAAAGTTCATAAGCCTATTTAGTAGCTATCCTATGATTAAATTGTTTGTTGCATTTTAGGTATTTGTGTATAATATTTGCAGGCTTGTCAGAATGGACAAATCTGTGATGCATCTTTTGAGTGACTGCTTTGGCACTAAATGGTAGTATCAACATCTGTTTGTACTTTTTATGTTAAACTAATTTTGAATAGTAAATAGAGCGATGTACGGTGGCCCTTTGAGATCTCAACATGCTGCAAATAAATAAAGCACCCACAAATTAATTAAACAACTTCATTAATTTGACAGAACACACACTGCAAATGCTCACAACACAACCAAATAAAGCACTGCAAAATGCACTTGTGTTATGTTGTGAGCATTTGCAGTGCATTTTTTTTTCTTGTGTTCTGGGTATTTGCTGTGCGTTTCTTTATTTGGTTGTGTTGAGAGCATTTGCTGCGTGTGTGTTGTCAAATTGATGAAGATGTTTTCTTGATTTGCTGGTGCTTTTTCTATTTGCATGTGTTTTCTAAAGTTGCAGCGCATTGAGCTCTCTCGGCCACCATAGTGCGATGAGATTAAGTAACAAATCATGAAAATTGGAAAACATTTTTTCCAAATCAGCTAATGCCTGTATAAATATTTTTTTGCATTATTTTTCAATATATTTTACACAGAGAGTTTATGCGGCATCATACAACCCGCAATCAAATTCCGGAAAAGTTGGGACGTTTTTTAAATTTTAATAAAATTTAAACTAAAGGAATTTCAAATCACATGAGCCAATATTTTATTCACAATAGAACATAGATAACGTAGCAAATGTTTAAACTGAGAAATTTTACACTTTTATCCACTTAATTAGCTCATTTAAAATTTAATGCCTGCTACAGGTCTCAAAAAAGTTGGCACAGGGGCAACAAAAAACAAAACAAAAAAACAAGCAGTTTTGCAAAGATTCAGCTGGGAGAACATCTAGTGATTAATTAAGTTAATTGATATCAGGTCTGTAACATGATTAGCTATAAAAGCTTTGTCTTAGAGAAGCAGAGTCTCTCAGAAGTAAAGATGGGCAGAGGCTCTCCAATCTGTGAAAGACTGCGTAAAAAAATTGTGGAAAACTTTAAAAACAATGTTCCTCAACGTCAAATTGCAAAGGCTTTGCAAATCTCATCATCTACAGTGCATAACATCATCAAAAGATTCAGAGAAACTGGAGAAATCTCTGTGCGTAAGGGACAAGGCCGGAGACCTTTATTGGATGCCCGTGGTCTTCGGTCTCTCAGACGACACTGCATCACTCATCGGCATGATTGTGTCAATGACATTACTAAATGGGCCCAGGAATACTTTCAGAAACCACTGTCGGTAAACACAATCCGCCGTGCCATCAGCAGATGCCAACTAAAGCTCTATCATGCAAAAAGGAAGCCATATGTGAACATGGTCCAGAAGCGCCGTCGTGTCCTGTGGGCCAAGGCTCATTTAAAATGGACTATTTCAAAGTGGAATAGTGTTTTATGGTCAGACGAGTCCAAATTTGACATTCTTGTTGGAAATCACGGACGCCGTGTCCTCCGGGCTAAAGAGGAGGGAGACCTTCCAGCATGTTATCAGCGTTCAGTTCAAAAGCCAGCATCTCTGATGGTATGGGGGTGCATAAGTGCATACGGTATGGGCAGCTTGCATGTTTTGGAAGGCTCTGTGAATGCTGAAAGGTATATAAAGGTTTTAGAGCAACATATGCTTCCCTCCAAACAACATCTATTTCAGGGAAGGCCTTGTTTATTTCAGCAGGACAATGCAAAACCACATACTGCAGCTATAACAACAGCATGGCTTCGTCGTAGAAGAGTCCGGGTGCTAACCTGGCCTGCCTGCAGTCCAGATCTTTCACCTATAGAGAACATTTGGCGCATCATTAAACGAAAAATAAGTCAAAGACGACCACAAACTCTTCAGCAGCTGGAAATCTATATAAGGCAAGAATGGGACCAAATTCCAACAGCAAAACTCCAGCAACTCATAGCCTCAATGCCCAGACGTCTTCAAACTGTTTTGAAAAGAAAAGGAGATGCTACACCATGGTAAACATGCCCCGTCCCAACTATTTTGAGACCTTTAGCAGAAATCAAAATTGAAATGAGCTCATTTTGTGCATAAAATTGTAAACTTTCTCAGTTTAAACATTTGCTATGTTATCTATGTTCTATTGTGAATAAAATATTGGCTCATGTGATTTGAAAGTCTTTTAGTTTTCATTTTATTAAAATTTAAAAAACGTCCCAACTTTTCCGGAATTCGGGTTGTAATAAAAATGCTCTGGATCATGCTGTGTTAAACAGACTTTTGTTTTATTGGAACTTATATAAAGTATTCATAACTGTATAAATTCCTCACATCTGCAGAACACACAACAACATTGAACCCGAATGACTTTAATTATAAGGTCAAGACAAAGAACAAGAATATTTTTTTTTTTTTTTTTTTTGAAAGAACACAGGAAAGTAAATTAAGACAGAATTATTATTATTATTATTGGTTAGCTACTTAAAAAAATAGGAATAAATTAACACTGTTCAAATCAGCAAAGATAGACATTTCAAATAAAAAACTAGTAAAACTAGTTACTGAGATATAAACCCCCCGTGTCCCCGATCTGCCATGCAGTTTTATTTTACAAAGGTATAATGTGAAAACATTGCAGTGTGGTTTAAAAATAAAATAAAAATAAAAAACAATGTGAGTGTGCCATTGCCTCCACTGTTTTAATCAAGGAGATTATATCCCATGTATATGTGCGTATGTGATGCAGAATGTATTCAGTGTGGGATCATCAGATGTTAAATGTGTGTGAGTGAAACAGCGAGAGAGAGAGAGAGAGAGAGATTGCACATGTTGTGTGAGATTGTGTTATGAGGAATTAATAACTGAAAGACTAAAGGAGTTTTGTGATAGAATGACATTTGAAAGAACATGAAAGGACACACATTCACTCACAGACACATCCTGACTTTGTCTCCATTCCCTCCCTTCCTGATTTCCTCCCTACGTTCCTACACACTCTCTCTCCCCGACTGACTCATTTGCTTGTGAGGGATTAAGCAGGATAGAGAGGGATTACACTTCTTTTTCCCAAGAGGACTTTTGCGTGCTTTATGGAATACTATTCAGCTTATTCTTCTGTTTATAACATTATATCTGAGTGAGTTAAAACTGACTATCATCATGCAAACCCTCTTTGGAAACTCTTCAGTGTGTTAAATTCTAAACTGGGATCCAAACAGAAAGACAAACTGAACATGAGGGAAGAGGGAGGTGAGTGGACAGGATTTGCTACATAAGTTTCTCTGCCTGAATGGGGTTTATAGTTCTTGCTTCCCAGACTTATCTACGAGGAAGCTCCCTCTGCGACAAATGTAGTATGCTGTTTATTTACTGTGATTGTTAAACCCTTCCTCAACTTGGATTCAGCATCGTTACGTGCAAATTCTAGACATATTCTGTAGTCTGAAATCAGATTTGGCTATGCAAATAGACTCAAATGCAGAAACACTGAAGTAAAACCACTTTTAAAAGGACAGTAACTCTCAGAAAGAATATTTGAAGATATGATGTCCAGAGTTTTATATAACACCCATTAAGTCATAAAGTCTGAAAATAGGTGCACCTGTTTTGTTCAAAAGATCTGCAGATTAATATCCAGTGTCTTCACCTGCAGTGATCATTACAAATCATGGTGAGAAATTTAAATCACACTCTTCCCTCTGATATTGTTATTGGTCATATACAGGTTTTTTTTTTCAAAGCTACTTAGGGTGCACTTATTACAAGGACAGGCCCTTTGGAGTTACCTGTATTTATGTGTTTTGCTCAAGGTCAAACTGTGACAAGGGCATTGGTGGACCACCTCCATTCTGGGATTTCTGTATTTAACTTAAAACCTAAGCATTATCAGCCCCTACACTTTAACCAATCAATTGTCTTTCATTTCCAAATTTGTCATAACCTTGATGTTTTTATTCAAAGTAATGTATTTTACACTAATAATATGGACAGTCCCTATAGACCAATTGATCCTATTAGGGACCTACGAACGGTTGGTTACTAGTGCTGAACTTCATGCCACACCATCCTAAATTACCACTAGTTTTTGTCTGTAAATATTTTAAGTGCATATCCAAATCATCATGTCTCAGATATTAACCATTTAAATTAGGTAAGGCTGGAAACTTGAATTGTATTTACAACCAAAGAAGTTCTAGAATGCATTTGCCAAAAGCATTGTAAGGCTAAGTAGATTGCAGAGACCATCAGTGTCAATGGTTCAAAGTTACTTAACCTTATGGTGCTTTTGTGAAATGTATCCCAAGCTAGAATGTCTTATTCACACCAGCGAAGAGGAAGTAACAGTAAAAACACAACATTTCTATTGAATTAGAAGTTCACTTGTATGTAACAGTCAGCAGTTTCTCCTTGAGTTCATGTGCTTTTTCTTGCAGCTGTATATGAGGAGGGTCAGCGCATCATTTATTTATTCCCTGAACCCTAAAACACTCCAAAATTGACAATGAGACCAGACGTGGAGACTGATCCTGGGTCAACTCCACTGAAGATGGGAGAAAAAGGTACAATGCTGCAAGTATCTACTTAAATTGATTCAAGTTTTGACCTGCTAATTAACAACCTGCTAATATTAGCACTGTTGTGGCTGCTAAAAAAGCAGTGAGCATCACATATAACTGACATGTACTCAACCAGCTTTTAGTTCCGAACGTGCTTGCATTGCATGTTCCAGGCCTGACACAGATCTTGGCACATGTGGTTGCTGAAGTGAGGGGCTCTGTCAATAAAGATATAAATGGAGCTGAACTATTGTACAATCGTCTCAACACCCCCTGGTTGCATTCCCTACTAAAGGTAGAGTCCTTCATACACTTATTAACAGTGAGTTAAAAGTCAGGGTTCATCATCTCCTTCTGTCTCTGCAGGTGTATGAATGTCTACAGAGTCACCTAAAGGGTCCAGCTAGGCCATATCTTTCTTATTCATCTGGAATCTCTCTACAGGTTAGCTCCACTCTAACTGTCCCTAAAGGGTTAGTTCACCCAAAAATGAAAATTCTGTCATTAATTACTCACCCTCATGTCGTTCCAAACCCGTAAGACCTATAACTCATTTTCGGAACACAAATTCGTTTTTTGACGAAGATATTATCGACAAAACCTGAGAGCATCTGACCCTCCATAGACAACAATTCAATTGAATAAAGTCATTATTTTTGTATTGTTTTTTGCAACAAAAAAATATTCTCATAGCTTCATAAAATTATGGTTGAACCACTGATGCCACATTAACTATTTTAATTATTTCCTTACTACCTTTCTGGGCCTTGAACATAGTACTTGTGTTGCTGTCTATGCAGTGTCAGAAAGCTCTGGGATTTCATCAAAAATACCTTAATTTGTGTTCTAAAGATGAAAGAAGGTCTTACAGGTTTGGAATGACATGAGGGTGAGTAATTAATGACAGAATTTTCATTTTTGGGTGAACTAATCCTTTAATTTTCTCCACAGTTTGTGCCACTCATACCTTGTAGTTTCGGGTTCATGCTTCCTTGATGGAGTTAAGAATATCCAAAGTATGAACTCCAGCTTCATCATTTAGTGTGCCTGAGTACTTCATTGCAGATTGTACTTGGTCTTTAGACCTCTTGACACCACATGAACATAATGTTATTACCCGACTGAAATGATGTTATTACTCTGTGGGGTATAGGTTTTGGCCTGAATGGGCCTGGGGCTCATGAGGTTTACTGTTGTCCTTGGTCTGGGCTGTAGGGGGTCTAATATTGGTTTGGATCTAGGTCTTAGAGCAGGGGTGGGCAACTTTGGCCTTCGAGATCCACTGTTCTAATAATGTAACCAAAGTCTTCAGGATTATTTGAAAATTAGAGGCTGGTGTTATTGAGCTAAACTCCAGGACATTAAATCCTGAGGGGCAGAGTTGACTACCCCTATCTTAGAGGGTATGTTAGAGGTCTTGGATTTGACTCCAATTTTTGTAGCAATACATTTTCAATTCCTACTAAGTCCTGACTCATGTTTTGGCATTCTAGATTGTGTCTGACCTGTTGGCAGTCCCAAAACCCTCAAATGAAGCTCAAGAACTATATGCCCTCTTAAGCCATCCCCACGTACAGGTGAGCAATCTAAGGATATAAGGATATGAATACATGTTTTTTAAACAGCATGGTGTTTTGAGGGGCATAGTGTCTCGCCATTACCCTCTTTTTGAATGAACCTTTCTAAAGTCTCATCCCAGACATTTTTGCAGTGATGTGGGGTAGACTTTATGGACCAGAAGATGATTGTAGACACTGTTGCTTTACATTGTTGTTAATTAGAAGGTTTTCAAGTTGACCATTTCCATGATTCTATTAGTTGTGTGGAATGTGTTGTCAACCACAGAAATAACAGAAACCACATGTTCTTTTCAGGCTCTCCTTTCTGCTCATGACACAGTAAGTTTAAGAGACTATGAGCCAGATCTGCCACCATTGCCTAAAGACCTGCCTGAAGATGAAGAAGCCATGAGGATTGTTTGTTTGGTCAAAAACAATCAGCCTCTGGTGAGCATGACCAGAAAAAGGAGTGGCAGGCAAATCTAAGGCTTGCTTTTACTAACCTGTGATTTATTTTGACTCTTTCAGTGTACATTACTGGAGCCCATCTTTCAGATCAGCATAGCAACAAGGTTTAGTGATAAAAAATGGTTATAAACCTTGTTGCTTTGGAAGAGTTTTAGCCATGAGGTTCTTTCTTCTTAATTGTCTTAAATATTAGATTTACATTTAGATGTTTGTTCATTCATTCATTCATTTTTTTTTATCTAGTAAAAGTGTTTCTGGTAACTATGAGGTGTGTGTTGTCATGGATAAACGGGAGCTGGTAGAGAGTTTCAAAGCCACTGGGTCACTTTAAGGCAAGCAACCCACTGTGGACTCTTATCAGCTGGGGGACAGCTGGCTGGAGGCATAGATGCCATGATGGAAGGTCCCAGGGTAGGTGGTTCAACATCCAGCAACGATTCTGAGTTGTCCCCAAGCGTCCCTGGGTGGGTGGTTCAACATCCAGCAAGAATCCACCATCACCAAGCGTTATTGCTCCCACCCCTATACACCACTGCACCACTTTGGGAAGTTGCTGCCATAACAGTATATTATGGAAACAGAGCTTCAGTTCCTCTACCCCTTGTGTCTGTAGCTCTGTTTTGATTGGTAAGGACCAAAACTAGATTTGGAGCTTCCTATTATTACATTCATCAAGATTTGTGACTTGAATGCCTCTGCTGAAAGCATTATGTAATTAGTGTTCTTTGTCTTCTTGTCTTCAACCATTTCACCATTCATTTATCATTTTTTTCACTGAAGAAAATTTTATTGAGAATTTAGACAGCGGGGATGAGAGTGATGGCAGTTCTATGCTACATAAGTTTCCCCAAACATCCCCATGGATTTCGTCAACATCTTGTTGCTTTCATGCTTCAAATCCTCCTTCAAAACATCCTCCCCCTCATTCCCGAACTGCCCCCCCAAGCCCATTGCAATGTCATCGGGTAAGGGAGACCATCACATGCTCTCATACAAGGCCGGCAAAGGAGGAAGGTCTGAATGAATTGCGGAATACATTGCAGCAAGCCACCAGCTGCATGGAGCGCAGTTCAGAAAGCGTCCACCTGCTTGGAGAGAGGATGGCTACTGCTACTGAACGCATATATGAGAGTGTACAAGAGAATTCTCAGGCTTTGGCGATTTTAACGCATGTAGTGGAGAAGCTTAATTTGTCACCACCAGTCCTTGATGTTACCATTGTTACATTAATGGCTGTCTAACCTTTTTGGAAGTGATGTTTTGTTTTGTTTGGTATTTTATTGGTCATTCTCATTGGTTCAATATCCCCATGACTGTCCGTTCTCATATCATCATGTAACATTGCAGTTCAGTTTTTCATTGAATATTGTTCCTGGCATACCACTTCCATCAGATGTTTGATGAATGCATGTTTTGTGCTTGATTCATATCAAATGAAGCCTTGTAGATATTTAGATTGATATCTGCTGTCTTCTAACGTATAGGGAGCAACAATCAGGAGAGATGATGTGACAGGGGAAATATACATTGCTCGGGTTATACATGGAGGACTGGTCGACCACAGTGGTGAGGGTTGCCTGGCTGTACTGTTTTTCTGAATCCTTCCTTTTTATTTGTGTCTCTGATATACCATGCTCACGTATTTTATACGGTACTCTCTATGTCAGAATTACTTCTCATGGAGTCTTGTTTCCTGTCTGTGTGCTGCTTGTTGAAGGTCTCTTGCATGCTGGAGATAGGCTGGTGGAGGTAAACGGTCAACCCGTGTTTGGACTGGAACCAGAACAGATTATACAAATTCTGGTTAGTACACATTTACTCTCCTATTATATGTTGGTCCACAAAATGGGATTCTGTTACACTTATGTCCCACATTTCCATCCGGGTCACGGCTAGGGATGGGTACCGAAACCCGGTATTAAAATGGCCCCGGGGCTAAATTATGAAATACCATAGTATCAGTAAGATCTGACGGTATCAGTTCTGCTTTCGGTACTGGAGGGGAAAAATTAATGTACTATGTATTTTTGCTTAATAATGTTATCGTGCACATTTTATCTCACCAAACATTTCTAATGTGCGATCATATTAAGACGTTTGTCTGTGAGATCTGCGCGCCGCGGAGGCTGTCTGTCAGTGTCACTGTCACACACACACACACACACGCCACAATGAGCGTGGCGCACGCACAGACATAACAGTATGAAAACTCCCGCTAAATAATAAAGAGTGCCGCAAGTGCACCGCAGGTCATGTAGCTTCCTCACCTTTTCCGTAACAACGTTGAAAGCTCAGCCAAGATGAAGGAAAGAGGAAGGAACAGCTGAACATAGCTGTATGTGGATTTTTAAATTAATTTAGTAGCAGAGCTACTGCAAGCAGTTTTTAGTGCTGCAAATCCATTTTTCCATTGCTGAAATTTCCGCGTCTTCATGTAGAGAGCAGGTCATGGTTGCTTAGCAACAGCAGACTCTTCAGGAGCTCAAGTGCCCGGTGGCTTTGGGGAAAAAAAATCAGAAAGCGGCATGCCTAGCGTTTTCCACGCGTTTTTAGACGCGATATGTGAACGGCCCTTTACAGTACGAAAATTCCTGCTTTAATACAAAGAGTGACGATGGCAGAGACAGCAAAACGTTCCAAAGTGTGGTTATACTTGACTAGAGTTGATGCAGACAACGCTGGTTGTCATAAGTTCAACAAAATTTTTGCATGTAAGGGCGGAAACACAAGCAATCTGTCAAAGCATCTTTCAAAAGTGCATTATGTGCAGACAGAGAAATGCAAAGTTTTCGACTGCATAACACAACACAAAGTAACACAACACAAAGTACCGATAAGAATACCGTTAAAGTACCGGACCGTTAAGCAGTATCAGTAAGAGTAGTAATACCGTTAAAACCTTAACGATACCCATCCCTAGTCACGGCACCAATGTCAGATAAAGTCAAGTCCCCTTTATTTCTTTAGAACTTGATACACACTGTGCCAAAGTAGTTTCACAGAAATAAACAGGAAATTATTAGAATCAATTATGGAAACTCAACTATGCAGACAAAGTGTCATTATTTAGCTCAAGTTAGTTCAGTGTTGGATCAGTTGATCAATAACAATGTAAAGTTCATCAATTTAAAATGAGTTTAGTTTAGCTATAAGCAGTTCTATAAAAGGCAGAAATTTCATTTTTCACTTTGAGTTAGTTCAGTGTCGATTCAATTCAGTTTAATACCAATGTCAATGTTGCAATATGCAATTCAGCTGTAAAGCAGCTCTAAAGAAATTGATAGTGCCATTATTTATTCTACAGCAAAGTAGAATAAATGACTCTTTTTTTATCACAAACCAAGGCTCTACTGTACCAAACAACAACTATTCTGACTATTCTTGTCTTTCAACAAGAAAATAATAATAAATCAACAATATTTAGTTTTAAGTTTTGTGTCTTCGTTTCCTACCACAGGCCCACTCCCATGGAACCACAATGTTTAAGGTGGTTCCCAGCACTGACAGGCCAGTCAACAACCAAACCATGGTGCGTTACCAAACATCAACCCTAGATCTTTACTAGTCCTTAATCTATACTATTCTAGATCTATCAAAAGATCATAACTTGTCTATAGTATGGAAAACCCAAATGAGCTACTTATATATTACTCTTTTTATTCAACCTCATGTATCACATTAACCAGTGAAGCAGTGACACACACTACTTCATTTTCCCAAAACAAAGCACACTGTGCAGTATACTGTATCCCAGAATGCATTGCACTTGGCATGACCTTCAATTTGTAGTGTGATGAATATTCCAGAACATCTTTATCTTCAATAATTATTTGGACAGACTAACAAGAATGAAAACATTTTATACAAAATTGGAATACAAAATAACTGTCAAAGGACATTGTTAGATTCCACTTACAGAATTATTATGCATGTAATAATGAGGTCATGTGACAACATACTGGCATACTACTCCTTGACATATTTATTAACATTGCTGACTGTTTCAGTTTATTTATTTTTTTTTTTTTTATAATAGGTAAAGGAAGTTTTATTGCATATATCGTTGTGCCTATCAACTGCGAATGTGTATGATGCTTTTAATGGCTTTGCTCTCTTCACAAGCTGTATGTGCGTGCCATGGTGGACTACAGTCCCCACGTGGACCCTTCCATTCCCTGCGCAGATGCTGGCATGGCGTTCAAGAAGGGAGATATCCTGGAGATTGTGGATCAGTCAGACACTCTCTGGTGGCAGGCAATAAAACTACCCAGTATCTCTGCCTGCGCTGGCCTCATTCCTTCCACCAGCTTGCTGAAAAGGTCAGTTCTAAGTAGTCGAGGGTTAAAGGTCAGTGACAGAATAATTACACATCTGCACACATAGACTGTGTGATGATGTGATGAGATTTGGCAGCTGACTTGAATATGATTATGTTGATAATCATTGCCGGGGCCCGTTTTTAAAACCAAAATGTGACTGTGTGTCCCTTTGTAGGAAGCAGAAAGAGTTATGGTGGTCTCAGCCTTATCATCCTCACACTTGTGTCAAAACCTGTGAGTAAACAGTATATGCTGCTATTGTTTTATATGTGCATTTACTCAATATGTGTTTAATTCAACTGTTATGTGTTGGCTGTTTTTTGTTTTCATGCCAACCTGCAGTGAGCACAGTGGACGAAGGTGAGCATTCAGTCAAGAGTCTAGAAAAACACAAGCCTGTAGGTTATTATAATTATTAGAATTTCTAATTTCAGTAAGATTTGTTTTTAAAAGAAGTAATTGTTTTGAATAAAGACTATTGCTCACCAAGACTGCATTTATTTGATCAAACTGCAGTACAGTAAAATTGTGAAATATTTTTACATTTTAAAATAGCTGCTTCCTTTTTTTATTATATTTTATTTGTGATTTGTTCCTGTGATGGTCAAGCTGAATTTTCATCATCATTACTCCAGTCTTCAGTATCACATGATCCTTTTGATCATTCTAATATGCTGATTTGCTGCTCAAGAAACATTTGTTGAGAAAAGTAGTGCTGCTTAATATTTTTGTGTGAACACTGCTTGTGTGTGCAGTGTGTAACACACCCCAGGCTCATCTCTGATCTCTTTCTTTTTTCCTCTTTTTTTATTCTTACAGAAGATGAACTGATTGCCATTGATGAAAAATGTGTAGAAGCAGGTACATTTTCTTGTCTGATTTAAATGAGTATTAAAACCTTATCTATGTAACGTGTTTTATACGTGTTTTTGCTTCTTCATGCACAGATGAGGAGGCGTTTGAATCTGGTAGGTAAGTCCTGAACATATCAGGAGTAAACTGTAGTGAATTCAGATTTAGGGTCAATGTTTACATCTTTAACCATTCTTACAACCACAGCAACAACTAGATTTGTGAGAAAAGTGCAGCTTTAAACACTTTAAAACGATTGTCTCTTAAAACTTATGTTCCTGTGTCCTTCATGATGATTCTTCAGAGGAGCTAAAGGATGGTTAGTGTAGAAATCATACAATTTTATATTAATTGCAGCTGCTTGTGCTGATATGATATTTTACTTTTCTTCAAGTCACTGATAATTATTCTGCATTAGTTAGTAGATGCATTAACTGTGTCTTTTTCAGAGGAGAGTGAATTCAGCACCAACATTGAGGGGATTTATTTGAGTAAGTGACTCAGATATTACAAGATTTACTGGTTTATATTTATTATAGCTTATACAAACACTAGATGAGGGCAACTGAAAAATACTAAATGAAGGAAACTTAGGAGGTCACAATTTTTCATATTGACTAGTCAGGTGGAAGATATTAAGTGTATTGTTTATAGTAGATTAATAACAAAATACAACGCATACCATTCATTAACTGTGTGTTCCTGATTCTGTGTTCATTATTGACCGTGTTTTTATTCTCTGTGTATGTCAGCTGGTTTTCGACGAAGTCTGCGTCTCTGTCGCCAACAGAGAGGTCAGGCTTTTGGATCATCCCAGTTCTGCACCCTACGCTGCCCCACAAGCTGTTACAGTGCACTGGACAACCCGTATGAGGAGGTGGTGCAGTACCAGCACCATCCAGAGCACCCACACCGCCTCATAGCACTGCTGGGTGAGTCTGTCTGAGTGGGCTACAATCATCCCAAAAATACACCTACAGGTGGAGGTAAATTAGATCTCAATAAATTAGAGTGTCGAGGGAAAGTTCATTTATTTCAGTAATTCAACTCAAATTGTGAAACTCATGTATTTAATAAATTCAATTCACACAGACTGAAGTAGTTTAAGTCTTTGGTTCTTTTAATTGTGATGATTTTGTCTCACATTTAACAAAAACCCACCAATTAACTATCTTAACAAATAAGAATACTTCATAAAACCATTAAAAAGAAAACATTTAGTGAATTGTTGGCCTTCTGGAAAGTATGTTAATTTACTCAATACTTGGTAGGGACTCCCTTTGCTTTAATTACTGCCTCAATTCAGCGTGGCATGGAGGTGATCAGTTTGTGGCACTGCTGAGGTGGTATGAAAGCCCAGGTTTCTTTGAAAGTGGCCTTCAGTTCATCTTCATTGTTTAGTCTCTTGTTTCTCATTTTCCTTTTGACAATAGCCCATAGATTCTCTATGGGGCTCAGGTCTGGTGAGTTTTGCTGGCCAGTCAAGCACAAAAACACCATGGTCATTTAACAACTTTTGGTGCTTTTGGCAGTGTGGGTTTCAAAAAGCTGCTCAGCAGAAGAAAGCATGAAGTGCTCCAAATTTCTCGGTGAACAGGTGCAGTGACTTTAGTTTTCAAAAGACACAATGGACCAATGCCAGCAGATGACATTGCACCCTAAATTATCACAGACTGTGGAAACTTAACACTGGATTTAAAGCAACTTGGACTTTGAGCTTCTCCACCCTTCCTCCAGACTCTAGGACCTTGGTGTCCAAATGAAATACAAAACTTGTTCTAATCTGAAAAGAGGATTTGGACCACTGGGCAACATTTTTGTTAAATGTGAGCCAAAATCATCACAATTAAAAGAACCAAAGACTACTGTACTTCAGTCAGTGTGCATTGAATTTATTAAATACATGAGTTTCACAATTTGAGTTGAATCACTGAAATAAATAAACTTTTCATAGACATCCTAATTTCCTGAACCGGAATTCTGCCATCAGGTCCGTCCGGGGTCGGGGTAAATGAATTACGCAGGAAGCTAATTGAAATCAATCCAAAGGTCTACCAAGGAGCCGTTCCTCGTGAGTTTCATATTATAGATATGACTTTGTGTGATTTAACTGTGCATATATGTAAAAGTGGACACGTGTGCTAATTTTGAATTTGACTTTCATTTCCATTCAGATACCACACGTCCACCCAAATGCCATGAGGAGTCTGGCAGAGAATATCACTTTATCAGTCGAGAGCAGTTTGACACCATGGTCTGCAATCACAGGTGGCCCAAATATACCCAGCTATACTCAGAGGGGCAATGCATAATCAAACAAAATGTTTTTATTAATCCTAGATAGGCCAGTGACGACTTCTCTCTTTCCTCCTCAGGTTTATTGAGTTTGGGGAGTTGAGAGGTCATCTCTATGGTACTAGTGTAGATGCGGTTAAAGATGTCTTGGCCAGTGGAAAGATCTGTGTGATTGACATTGAGCCATATGTGAGTTTTTCTTGGGAATATATTGCTTTGTGTTGTTATTAGTGGTGTTTGCGAAGTTTAATTATAAATCTTTCAAGTTAGGAAAGTGCACAACACTTTAACTTGCGTATTAAACTTACTGTAGGCGAGTAACTCGTGTTCAGATCTGTCGAAGAGAACAGTGTTATTTTAGTATTGTTAATATAATATTAGGGTTATTTTTGTTAAAGCTAAAATAAAATATGTAAACTAAACAGAAATTAGAAATCCTGCCATGGCAACTGTAGCACTTAAATATAATTTTTAGGCTTTATTTATTTGTTAATATTTAGGATTTATTATTTATAGTTTTACTATTTAGTTTTTTTTTTCAGTTTAAGTTTTCATTTATTTCCAGTAATAAATAAAAACTAAAACCGAATACTACTAACCGAATACTAGATATTAACAAATAAATTAAGCTTAAATATGAATAGTAAACTAAACTATACTATTATAGTTTTCATTAATATTTTAAATTAGCTTTTATTTTTATATTCTAAGTTTTTATTTTAATTTTAGTTACTTTTTTGGATTATCTGTGTTCTTTTGCCATTTTTATAATTGTCTTATTATAACATTACATATTTAAATATTACTATTTTGGTTTCATTTATTATAATTTCATTTTTTTATTTGAAAGTATTTAATCTATGATATTTTGAATCTATAAAGTTTCATTGATAATAACCCTGGAATAGGAGTGTGCTATTATTATGCTACTATAAAGCAAAAATGGTTTTCTGATCTGGATTATGCCTGACTTGTTCTGATGCTTTACTTTGCTTTCTATGTTCTTGACCTCCAGGCATTAGAGTCTGTGAGGACTGCAGAGCTGAGGGCTTATGTCATCTTTATAAAGCCTCCCAGTGTTGAGCAGATGAAAAGCACACGGATGAACTCACATATCATCACAAATTACTACACCAGCCGATTTTTTAAGGTGAGCTAGCATCTTTACCTCTGTCCACTCAATTTATTTTTCACCTTTCAAGGTATGATTTGTGTCTTAAAGGTACATTATTTCCATTAATCTCTATATTTGCATCAGGATGAAGATTTTCAGGAGATAGAGGATGCGGGACGCGATATGGAACAGCATTACTGTCAGTTCTTTGATCATATGCTAGTAAACGATGGCCTGCAGGCTGCATGTGTGCAGCTGCTGACCACTGTGAGGAGAGCTCAGGATGAACCGCAGTGGGTACCGGCCGCATGGATAAGACCGACTGGCCAGTCTTAATATGAGCTCAGGGATACTATAGGAGAGCAGATGAGCAGGAATATGCAAATGAACTTTCTTTTCACCTTTTTTGGTGATAATAATGTGTGTTTTGTCTTTAAAAATGTAAGAGTCTGAATACAAATTGTGTTCACATTTTTCAGGTGTCAATCTTTTGTTTGGACATTTTGTTCGCCCTTGTGAAAAACAAATAAAACAAATAAAACCTAAATATTTATTGAGCTCTCCAAAAGAGATTTGGTATTTGTTAATCCACTTTAAAATGTGATTTTGAGGATTTTCAGGTCTGGAGTGATGAGTGATGGGGTTCATGAGAAGAACAGAACTAACATCACTTGAGTTGACATGCGTTTATGGGACAGTGAAAAATGAAACCCATCACACTTCATGTTACGCACATGTCACACCACTTACATTCAGATTGGAAAATATTTTTGTGTAAATTATTTTAAAAAATGTTAATAAGTGAATATTTTACTCATTTCAGTTTTATTTTAAACCTGCATATTTGACATGCATTTTTAAATGCTTTTTTGAAACCTCTGAGGCCCAGTCCATAGACTTTTGAAATATGAGATATTCTTATGAAAATGTTGCCAAGGTATTACTCCCTTTATAACACTTCTCTTTTCCACTATGGTTTGCCCCATGAATACATTAATATGCAAATAAGATGCAGTATATAGATACATTGAATAAAATGTGAATATCACATCACATTTGTGGATATTTTACACACACATATTGAATAAATTAAAATAGCACATCAGGTCATTCTGTTATATCTTTCATAACATAGTTGAGAATCATCTTTGTACAAAATTTGGTAAAAAATAGTCTGAAAATTAAAAACTGATTGGTGAATGAAAAAAATAAATCATTATTTTTGCCCATACATGCCTTTTCATGTCTATATATTTATTTATTGACATCCTCTACAAAGGACATAGAATAAAATATGAATCATTTTCTAAATTTTTTTTTTATATGCTCCAACCGATGTAAAAACATAAAAAAAAAAAATAACAAAACTTTATTTATGGCTCTCAGGAGGGTAAATAAAAACGAGAAGAAATACTTAAAATCTTAAAACGTAAGTGTTATCTATCTTTTGTGTACATTATAGTGTGTGTGTGTATATATATATATATATATATATATATATATATATACAATTACGTTTTGAAAAGGGCTCTATGCAGTGGGGATTGTGACGTGTTTCCGACTACACTCTCTACTGTTGTGATTGGCACGAAACTTAACAGCGACAAACATTTCTGGTTGTTCTTATATCTAGTTTTTGGCAGCTTAACCATCCGATCCCAAAAGCTAATGCGACCTAGATCGAAACATTGTTGTTTGCCGTTGTGCGTAGGGTCGGCAAGATACAACTTTACTGTGAGTTTCCATTCATTTTCAGTGGAAGAGGATCTCAGAAAAAAAGTGGATCGTTCAGATCAGGAGAGATGACTTTCAAGTCAACAAAAACACAAAAGTGTGTAGCGTTCATTTCAGACCTGATGACTTTATGGAAGGGGCTCATCTGAAACGTCTGGAAAAAAAGGTGTTTTCGCTACACTGTTTGAGGGGAACCATTACCAGGAGCAGCTGCCGAGGTTGAGTGTTTGAGAATGTCGAGAGAGACCGCTGACCCCTGATCCTGACTCGGACATAGACCAAGAAGATATGGACTTTGATGTGGAGAGGACTGGACATGATTATTGTTCAGTTCCCGAAGCTGCAGCTGTGGACATGGTTCTACATGAAAACGTCTCAGGTTACGAATGTAACCATGGTTCGTAGGGAACGAGTAGGGAACGAGTAGGGAACGAGACACTACGTCCTCTAGGGGGTGCTATTGGGAACACCTCGTCGTGACCCGTGTCTGAAGCATACATTGAAAAACACCAACTTGTTGGCCGGCTACAGCCTCTGACGTCACTACCGGTGCGACTATAAACAGGCACTGGGAGAACACGTCATTAACTTCTTTGTCTGAAGCTTGTGTCCGAAGTATGGCAGGGAGCTAGAGGATGCAGTGTCTCGTTCCCTACTCAGGGAACCATGGTTACATTCGTAACCTGAAACGCTCCCTTTCAAGGGAACTTCAAATTGCATCCTCTAGGGGGCGCTATGGGGAACAGTATACCCACGCCTCCATGCTGAGGGGAGTGCAGGACCGAATCATGGCGAGAACTAAGTACCAACTCTACCATTTCCACAGGAGTTGCCCCTGGGACGTTTAGACGGCTGTCTGTGACAGTACCCTTTACGGCCAAAGGCCTAAGCTACATACCCAACTTAATTGTTAGGGCCTCGGCCCAGGGTAGAGCTGAAGGCTTGGAAACAAGAAAGATTCCTTTAAAGGGATACGGCTAAGAACCTAGCATTTTATGCCAAGTCTTGCCTGTCATATAGGGGCAACCGCTAGCTTACGCATAAGCTTGCCGAAAGAGCTGTCTCAACAGTTCTCTAGTAGCAACACCCTATTTAGATAGGTATCCGAGGATACATAGGTGGAGTGGAACCCAAGATGAACGGGGCTTTTACCAACTGAAGAAAGGGCACGAAGCAACCACGCGAAGCCCTCACCATATAGGATTTTATAAAGAACGCAGAATACTAGCGTGCACACTTACCATAGCATGGATTTTCAAATACTGTTCTAAGGAGGGGCTCTCGTGGCACTCTGATAGAGCAGATCATAGATGGAATGGTGTATCTCAAAACAGTATGTTTGAGAGTCATCAACTCGATCTAAGGAAACAATACTGGAGCGCTCTGGAACTCAGTCTCAAATGAGAGGAGAACTCCGAGCTCAGAGTAGCGCGCTCATAGGCGACCCTTTTTGGAAAAAAGGGGAGCTCTGCTAAACTACCATGAGAATCACCCAAATAGCCAATCATGTTGAGGGAAGCGATGCTTGAGGTGTATAAATAAATGCTGACTGGCTGAATGGAGCCCAAGGAACCAAGGTGTAATCATCTCAAGAAAGTAACCCTTACTGTACAGGATTTCAGAAAGTGCGCAGAGACTTGCGTGCACACTTACCACTTACGTGGATTTTAGAAAGTGTGCAAAGTGTTCACATGCACACTGACCAACATGTGGTCTTGAGAAAGTACACAAAGCTTAGCGTGTGTACCTAAAGGTTCCTAAGCATCGCGGTAGAGGCGCTGAATCGCAAGGGAGAGGCAAGCTCAGGGAGCAACACCTGAGGCAGCATATACAAAAAGACTTCTGTAACTCCCACCTCCACTTCCCGCTAGATGCAACAGCACCACTAAGTGGCCAGGAGACCCCTCAGGGTGACCTGGCTGGACATCCATGAAATTCCCTGCAGTGCTGTGCCAGGCCTGATGATCAAGAAGGCTCCCACAGAAACCTGTGATCTCAGCCGCTTAATACCGGGACATGAAGCCGGATGGCTGGTGCTGGCGAATGTTTAGGAAACACTGTAATTAAGCACTGCAAAGGAAACTCACAGAGTTTATTAGTAGACACATAACCACCAGCAATTTAATACACATAAGTATACACAGAGAGGGTTACATACTCACCCACCCTCGTGCGCTGGAACACCGCTCAAGGGGCGCCTCCTTTTAGTCTGGACCATCAGTAAGGTGGTTGCTATGAACATAGAACCAGCCCAAAACGTTATATGTCCAGCATAGGAGACTGTTATGCGAGAGATTTCCACCTAACCTTGATCAGGTGGAGAGCTGGTGGTTACAGGGGAATTAGGAAGGGGAGGATAAAAGCAGAAGTTAAAAATCCCTGAAGGGAATGAGTTGATTCCTTTGTATCACTCTGATTCGGACGAGAATGCTGCCTCATCTGGATCACATCCCTTAGGTTCTGCTTATTTCCTTTTGACCCACGATTCCTCTTACCCCTGCCCGCAGGTGGGGGAGGAGCACGAGTCGCAACACTAGCCTTCTGTCTGCCAGGTTCATCCACAGACGTCTCTCCGCTGCCACCATGGCCGCCATAGTCCCGCCCATGGCGGAGGCGGCCTGCTTGGTAGCATGGAGGGAGGTGCAGCGTGGTACCTGATCAGGAGAAAGGCCCTTGCCTCCATCCAGGTCTCTTAGCAGATCAGCCTGATATGCTTGAAGCAACACCATCGTGTGTAACAAAACCATAGCCTGACCTGCTGCTGCGTATGCCTTGCCATTTAAACCAGATGAATTTCTGAAGTGGCTTAGATGGCAAGGAGGGAGCTTAAGAGAGGATGCCTCCCCTTCAGAAAGAAATTTTATATTATAGCTCTTTCTACAGGGGGCATCCTATAGCTGCCTTCGCGCATCACCTCGATGTCGGCAGATTTACTCTTATGCCGAAACAGATGGATGCGAGAAGAAAACGGCCTCTTTCATTTTTTTTTTGATATCTGTATGGAGATCATGATGCAGAAATGGAAGGCTCACCTGAGCTGGACGGCTATGGTCAGAAAGATAATGCTCATTGAGCTTTTTTTTTTTTCAAAAGATTTTGTGTTGGTGTAAATACACTACCGTTCAAACGTTTGGAGATTTTTAAAATGCTCATTGTGCTCATCAATGCTGCATTTATTTGATACAGTACACTACTTTTTTCCTGAACCCAGATTGGTGTTACTGCACAGGGTGATTGGCCTGTTTTCTCATGGCTTCCTGGCTGGTTATGCTGTGTGGAATATCATTGTGGTCTAGGTTTTGGCAGGGGAAGAGATACTGCAGCAGTATCACCCTCAGCACGGTTTCTGCCTTCGACAGGTGAATCACCAAATCATAATGCCCATTCTCTTAGACTAATAGAAACAAAAGAGGAGTAAACACAGTAGCCTCAAGTATTTGTAGATGCCTGAAACCTTGAGATTAAACTATTGTTTGTTCTCTCTCCTAACAGGTTGAATCTTGCCAAAGCTGCTACAGCCATGAGTTTAGTGTTGCACAGTCCTGTGGCGCTTGTACACCTTTTCTTTTTCAGTGTATTTTTCTGCCCTTGTTTTATCATTAAGCCAGCAGATGTGATCGCATCAATCTCTATAATCAGTACTCCAGCTATAATGAGCCCTCTCATTAGTGCATGCTGGGTAAATACTGTACAGTAATATTATAATACCTCCTCTCAGGCAGCCAGGCTCAGAGCGCAGCATCATTCATCTCTGGATCATATTAAACCTGGTGGTAACTTTGCTGGTTGGGCTAGCCTGGGTTTTGATGTCAACAAGTCCAGATATCGACCACACAGAAGGTAAACACGAAGGCAATTTTTTTTCTCAACAATATTTTGATACATGGTTGTAGATTTGTCAATGTATGTATTCTATACATCTCTCTCAGCAATACAATTTTTAAATAAACCAGTGAGGCCACCTTTTTTTGTCATTTTATTAACGTCACACTGGAGCGGGCTGAGGGCGAGGTTTGGGCCCCTGTATTAAAACAGCCACCACAATCCCACAGACACCAAACACTGTGAGAGCTCCTGCCGCCCATAATCCATAATCCAATATCTGTGGGACTAGAAGAGGCAAACATTTCCAGGTCGAAGTTAGTTGCATGGGTCATTCATTATATGAATGTTAACAATTAACACCGTGAGTTCATACCTTCCTTAGCTAGATTTGCCTCACAAACTGGCAAATGGGATACAAGTATAACCTCCCCACTCGAAACTACAACCGTTTCCTCAGAGTCTTCTGAAATGGACCTTCCTAAAGGACAGAGAAAGGTAAAAAAAAGAAAAAAAAAAAAAGACATAATTATACTACTATTATTATACCATTAAAATGTAAAAATTTTGTTTTCAATTAATAATTTAACTTAATTTTCTTGATAATTATTAATATTATTAAAGTTACATTTTTGTAATTAATAAATACAAGTCATTTTTGTTAATTGACTACAACCAATATGTATGAATAATAATATTAAAATTATTGTAGTTATTGAAGATCCCAATCTCTTCATATTTATAAATAATGCATGTTGGTTAAAAAAATAATAACAGTTAATATAATTAGCAATATTAATAACTATTATTTTAGTCACCATAATATCTTGAATCTATAGGTGTACTCACTTGTCCTGCTGCCACAGCTGGGCTCACATGACTCAGTGATGGGAGGACAAACAGACGTAGTGCAGTGAATAAAAATCTGGTACATAACATGGCAGAGGTAAATAAGTGAGAGTGAAGGAGAAATGTGTTGGGGAAGACAGTACTTACCCTTTCCTGCAGAGGCACAAGTGAGGACTGATCTACAAAAGTGAACATCTTCACAACAAAGCGTTTATAATGAGATGGGTACTGCAGTTCTGAGTGTCCAACAGCAAGCATTGTGGTCAGGTAATGGTCATCCTTAAATGGACAGCTATGAAGAGAAGTAAACCAGTGATTTGCATAATTTGAGGTTGTTGTTTTGGAATTGAACAAAACGCCCACATTCCCTTAAACTTATTTAGATAAATTGGGGAAGAGGAGTTGCTAAGAAAAAAAATTGTGTTTACCCATTTAGCAAAAGGTCCCACTGAGGTTGACTTGTAGGTTCAGGATTAGAAGTGGCCCAGCAGTGGTCTAGGACCAGGATAAGGTTTGGATCAGTCCTCTCCAGAATCCGCACCTCCACATACACAGGTTCTCTCAACGCTTTAGTAACAGGGTAGTCTGCCTCCGAGTAATACGAGGTGTACATATCCTCTGGTATAAATACACAACGATAATACTGAATTAATCAAATTGCCAGTCATCGACCTGGTAATGAATTGGCATTCAAAGTAATTTTACAGTACCCAAATTTCAATATTAATAAGAAAGGTTTCCGGAGCAAAAAAAAAAACAAAAAAAACATATTAGAATGATTTCTGAAGGATCATGTGACACTGAAGACTGGAGTAACGATGCCATCACAGGAATAATTTACATTTTAATTGATTTAAACGGAAATGTTCTTTTATTTTTGTAATAATTTCACAATATGACTTTGTACTGTATTTTTGATTAAATGAATGCAGTCTTGGTGTGCACAAGACAATTTTAAATCTTAAACTCATACTTTTGAATGATTTTTGAATGCAAATTTCTGTAACATACTGGCTCTTGGAGAACAGTCAAAAAAAATCTAATATTTCTAGATTTTTGGGACCTTGTATTCTTTGACCAAGTACATTTAAGGATGACTTTGCAAAATATGTAATTAAATAAAAGGAGTTTGCTAGATAAGCCACATGTGCAAAACATGACTCTCACTGGTTTTGCGGAGAAATTAGCAATTCTGGATTCTGCTCACCATCGGAGCATCCTTTAGTAGTGCACTGTCCATTGGCGAGCCTGAGCTCCACTCTGAGTGAGCCATTCTGAGAGACAGGGGGAGGAGGAGGAACCGTATTCACCTCCACCACCAGAGCCTCAACTGTTGATCCCGAATACCTGCACTGGAACTTCAGCCTTCAAGACACAGATGGAAAAACTGGGCCCCCTTCCACTGATGGTGCCAAAAACTTCAACATAAAAACAGATGAGCCTCCTCACTCATAAGAACTGTCCCTCAAAATTGATCCACGAGGTCCAACAGCCACTTCATACACCGATGACATCATGTTCTCATAAATAACAAAACCGTTTTCTTCCTGAAGGATATAATGGAGGACACATAATAGTGACCATAGGGTAAACTAAAACAGTGATGCAACAATGTCGTTCTCTTTCTCCCCCTTGATTAATAACATGCTCAAAGGTTCTCCCACCATTCATACCCACCTTCATTCTTGTGCCACAGGAGCTAACGGTAAACTGATACATGGCAAAGCTGCCAGTGCTGCCGACAGGAGCACAGTGGTCACTGGTGTCATTATCCAGCATGTGGATGGAATCTAAACTGATACGTGGCATGGTAGCATCTCGGGCAACCACCAATACAAACTGCCCATCTCTCGTGCACTGCAGAGTAACTGGAAGAAACAGGGAAAAAAAATTTAATAAGATACAATGTGATGTTTTGCACACAATTGCAATCGGAGGTATTATACAGTGCTTAAATGGGTGTGTGTGTGTGTGTGTCGAATATATTTATATCAACGATTAACCATATGGTGTGGTATTTGTAATAGTAGTAATATTTATGAAAAAAAATTGCCTAAAACACTGTCATAGATGTCAAATGATTTTCCATACCCACTACTAGTATGAAAATACACTAGTTTGGAATTAAGATTCTATACTGTATTTTAAAGAAATGGCTTATGCTCACAAGGACTGCACTTATTTGATGAAAAAGAACATAAAACAGCAATATTATGAAAATGCAATACATTCTTTTATTTCTTATTTTTTTTTATAAATGCACTTACTCCAAATATTTGAATGGTAGTGCATCACAGTATTCAGATAGAATCATTCATTTTCACGCTCACCTGCCCTGGCATAATAACAGCCCTGAGCATCATAACAGCAGCTGATGTCCTCGCATTCAGCTGGAGTGATGTCAGGCTCTCCACACTCAATGCGCTCATACTGCTCCACCACACAGCGCTGAGAGCCGGAGAACGACGAGCTCATCTGACTCAGCTCCGGGGAAAAGCCCTGCTGGAGCTCAAACATCTCTTGATGTGGGAAGTCCTTCAGAACCGGGGAGAATGATAAACCACCGGCCTGATATTGGAGCAGCTGCCGGGGAAACTGCTGATCCTGAGCATTGCTCAAATTTACACTAAGCGTAAACACAATTAACCCTGCGATTACCAGCATTTTTTTTTTTTTTTTGCGGCTTACTTTCGCTAAGAACGTGCTTTTTCCTGTGTGTCACATTTAAAGAGTTCATAACGAGCCTAATTATCATTAGCTCCGCCCCCTTAATTATAAACAAACTCATAATATGGTAAAAAAACGAGTTAATACTACAGTTTTTAGTCACGCGTTTACAAATTTACAAAACGACTAACGTTAATATGATGAGCTATAATTAGAATAACTCATATTGCAAAATAAATAATAAAGAAGGGACAAATATGATTTATATTAACCTGTTTTGGCACACGTGGGTACAAGATAATAATAAAATAATAATAATTTGCAATCATGTTAAAATAAAATATCCATGCTGTATTTAACAGACTTCAAGTAAATATCCCTCCCTAAACAACAACGCTCTGCGATTGATTAGTTTAGGCGTGTTCACAGGATGTGTAGTTGAGTACCGAGCCACAGAGGCGCAGGTTTCTGATGCTCACTGTAGACGTGGATTGTTAGCTACTAGACCAGTGAACAGTTTGATTACATGAATGACGGTCATAGACATTTCTGAAAGGCAACCATGCTGGATTTTGCAATATTTGCAGTGACATTTGTCATTATACTGATCGGTGCCGTCCTGTATTTGTATCCGGTGAAAATATAATTATTATCTGACCTGTTTTGCAAACTGTGTTGTAGTTGTTGTGATTATGTTTTTTATGAAATATAAATACTAAATATGTTCGGTTTAAATTCTCACCTGCTGCATTTAGAAGATCATAACCGAACTACGCTTGAATTTACAGTTAACGTTACTTATATGTGTAAAAGAAAGTCAGCCATTAAATCTGGTATAATCTGTAATCATGGGACTTTCATATTTCAGATATGTGTATATTAACCCAATGTTTTCTTATTTTAATGTCAGTCATCTAGAAGTGCCTCTGGTGTGCCTGGACTAAACCCCACAGAAGAGAAGTAAGGGTTTGCGATTTCCTCTTGATCTTTAGTCAATCTCCAACAAACGTCTTTCTTTAATATTTTTCCAGAGATGGGAATCTGCAAGATATAGTGAACAAAGGAAGCCTGCATGAGTTCCTGGTGGGTCTTCACGATGAGTTTGGGTCTGTGGCATCTTTCTGGTTTGGTGGGAGACCAGTGGTGAGTCTGGGTGCTGTGGACCAACTACGACAACACATCAACCCCAACTGGACCAGTGAGTTAATATTTTTTATAGTTAATATTTGATCATAAAATTACATGTGTTTTATATGTTATTCATTTGATTCCTCATAAGCTACCTTTCAAAAGGTCAGTAAGATTTTTTTATGTCTCTGAAAGAAGTGTCTTTTCTCACCCAGGCTGCATTTATTTGATCAATAACACAATAAAAGAAAAATACTATGAACTATTATTTCACTTTAAAATATCTGTTTCAGTATATTTTAAAAAGTAATTTTCAGCATTACACAATCCTTTATAAATCATTCTAATGTTGATTTGGTGCTAAAGAACATTTCTTAATATATTTAATATTTTTCTGAAAAACAGAAACCTTTTTGTAACATTATACGTGTAATTACTGTCACTTTTAATCATAAAAAAAAACCTTTCTGACATAAACATTTGGATGGTAATGTGTGAAGTAGCATTTATTACCATACCAATAATAATAAATAAAAAAATACAAATCCCCTTTTATGCATATAATTATGCATGCTTTTTTTAACGCATATGTTTGTACCCTTTCCTCAGCGGATTCCTTTGAGACAATGCTCAAGTCGTTGCTGGGTTACCAGTCAGGTTCAGGAGTGGGAGTGACAGGGTCGATGATAAGAAAAAAAGTGTATGAGGGAGCTATTAATAAAACCCTGGAGAACAACTTCCCTCTATTGCTTCAGGTCTGTTCAGGAGTGTTTATATATCACTAGTTCAGGATTTCACGATTAGGACCAAGTTCTTTTCTTCATTGCATAAATCTATCTGATCCAGTGATATCTGCCTTAAAGGAAAGTTCTTGAATTCTTTTTGATATTAAACCATAGGGGATTTGTTTTTGTTCGTATAATAATCAATACTGAATATAATGAACAGTGCATATTTTTTCAAACATGTTATCTCTCTCTTAAAACTCTGCCTTATTTTAGCTGGTGGAGGAGCTGGTTGATAAGTGGGCATTTTATCCTAAATCACAGCACATGCCTCTTTGTGCTCACCTGCTTGGATTGGCTATGAAGGCTGTGACTCAGCTTGCCATGGGGAGTCGCTTTCGGGATGATGCTGAGATCATTCAGTTCCGTAAGAGCCATGAAGCGGTGAGCATTCTTCACTAGTTCTATTTAGTGTCATACTTATGAAAATGATCGTTGTTATAAAATGTGATATTTTACATGGAAACGCATATAGATCTGGTCAGAGATCGGTAAAGGTTATCTGGATGGATCCCTAGAGAAGAGTTCCAGCAGAAAGGCCCATTATGAGAGTGGTAAGAAGGCAGCTGAGCAACATTTGAAAGTGCTGACCTTATTGTGGATTGTTCCGTATCAGTTGATTGTGGGGTTTTGTTATTTTCAGCTCTGGCTGAGATGGAGTCGGTGCTGAAGTCTGTGGCAAAGCAGAACAGTGGACAAGGATCCAGTCAGTCATCTTTTGTTAACTATTTACTACAGGCCAAGCTAACAGAGCGTCAGGTAGCATCATCTCAACACAGAACGATTCATTTTCAAATTGAGATACTAATATTTACATAAACATGCATCAATTATAAACAAACAATTATTTAATCTGTTTTGCCATTCCTCAGGTGATGGAAGATGGTATGGTTTTTACTCTAGCTGGCTGTGTGATCACTGCTAACTGTGAGTTTCAATTTCTTCTTTCTAGTTGATTGGCATAGCTTCAATGTGTTTTAGTATTTTATAGTATTATAGTTTTTATTAACATTAGCTTTTGTTTTTATATTTTAAGTTTTCAATTTAATTTAAGATTAATATTTTGTATTTTTATGGTGTGGCTTTACATTTTTTTCATTACTTTTTGTTTATTACTATTTAGCTTTAATATATTTTTATCCCAGTTTTATTTAAAAATAATTCTAGTTAGTAATGTTAGTGCTTCAACTTAAACTTTTCTAAATTTTGCTTAGTTGACTTTTTTTCAGCAAATTTTTTAACAAAAATGTTTTTAATAGTTTTAGTAAATGATAATAACACTGCATAGGTTTTTTTTTTTTTTACTTTCATGTCTGTATTTTTGTCATCCTTATACATAAGTTATGTCTGCTCTCATCTATGTTATTTCCCAGTGTGCATCTGGGCAGTTCACTTCCTCTCAGTCTCAGAAGCAGTGCAGGAACGTCTCTATCATGAGCTGGTTGAAGTGCTCGGAGAGGAACCTATTACCTTGGAGAAGATTCCACAACTCAGGTGAGCCCCAGTCATAGCTTGTGATATTATCCTGTAAGTATTATCCATATGGTATTTACATTTATTGATTTAGCAGATGCTAAATCAAGTGACCCAAATGTGAAAAAGGTTTACACATGACGAAATTAAGAGCTGTTTTGGACAAGAGAGATGGGTTTACAGTATGTACATGCTTAAGGGTTTTCAATATTCTCCTGGGTTTACATGTGTAGTGCTTTTTCTTTTCCTTCTACATTCTGGCCACCAGGTGGCATATGTGTTTCAATTCTGTGATTTCAATAAAATATCTTGTGAGTTATACCTTATTCCACATGGCCATCACTTTGTCTGGAAATCATCATTCTTGATCACGTTGTCCCCCAGATACTGCCAGCAGGTGCTGAATGAAACGGTCCGCACAGCCAAACTGACGCCCATGGCTGCCAGACTGCAGGAGGTGGAGGGGAAGGTGGACCAACACGTCATTCCCAAAGAAGTAAGAACCAGCCTTTTTCATTACTAGGCCCACACACAAACTTATATGTTATTTATATCTAGTCTAGTCAATATAGAGAGTGCTGTGACCTATAATGTTAAAATTAATTCTGGTTGTATGTTTTTAGACATTGGTTATCTATGCCCTGGGTGTCGTCCTTCAAGATGCAGATACTTGGTCACTTCCATACAGGTGTGTTTGTGTGTGTTCATTTTATACAAGGTTGTGTAAGGTTCATTGTTTGTTGGTATTTTCACTGGTTTGTCTTCTTTGACAGGTTTAATCCTGACAGATTTGCTGATGAGTCAGTAATGAAGAGCTTCTCGCTGCTCGGGTTTTCAGGGAACCAGGCCTGCCCTGAACTAAGGTACAAGGAGAGAAATACAGATATTTTCTTTAATAAATAACCATAACAAAGATCACCAGAAAATGTGATGTTTAGAATTTATTTACCCGCGTGCCCTTCAAAACTTGTATGAATTTATTTTCTCTGTTGAACACAAAGGAGATGTTTAGCAGAATGTTCAGGCTGCTCCACTTCATACAGCAAAAGTGAATGGGAATGCGGTCTGTCAGACTACAAAAATGACAAAAAGCCCCATAAAAGTAGTCGATACATGAGTCCTATTGACTAGTAGTGACCATCAACCTGTTTCATTCCAAGACGCTCATTTTCCACGACAATATTAAAGACTGTGTATATTAAGGTGGTTCACTCATATTACAATGAATGAGAGAAAGTGTAATCTGCATTATGGCAGCATAAGGCTTGCTTTGTAAATAAAGCTAAAAACAACTAGCCTTAGAAAGAAATATTTAATTGACAGTTCATGTCAGATTTTTCCCCATTCAAGTAGACAGGAGTTGGTCTTGCATGCCCAAAATAACTGCAAAGATATCTGCTGAGTGACCTTCCTTTTACCATTGTAATGGACTTTGACCATATTTATAGGCCCCTGTAAAGGTGATAATATTTCTGGTACTGCTGTAATGACAAAGCTGCTTGTTTTCAAACTCTATGTTTGCAGAAATTAGGATTAGCCATATATTAAAGGTGTCATGAACTGCCTTTTTTATTTTCTTGTACTGTTCTCTGAGGTCCACTTAAAATGTTATCTAATTTTTTACATAAAAAAACATGATGTAAATCTGTCCTGTCTTGACCCCCTCATCAGAACGCTCTGTTTGAATAGTTTGTGACCCCTTTAAAAAAAAGCAAAAAATGTGAAATAATTACAGTTAAAATTTATTTAATTCCATAATTCTAGAACTTTTAAGAACTGAATGTTATTCAAGGATCACACTCTTAATTAGCAATTAATGTACATTACTTTTTCAGTCATTTGTGATTGAGATAAGTTTTTATACTCACAAATTCAATTTTTTTTTTAAATAAATTCAATTCAATTCAATTCAAAAAAATTACAATTTTTTTTTAAATAAATCTTGATGTAACTAGAAAAAAATGTATAATCGGTATAGAAATTTCAATAAATTAAATTATTTAATTTTCTTCATGACTTTTACAGGTCTAAAAAACACACTTTTAAAATTCCCTCATATATCCAGGTCTTCTAAGATTATTTGAAACCCTGGTTTATTCAAAACAAGGTAGTGGAGGAAATGAATTAAAATAAGAAATATTAGCTTGATTTCTTATCTCCGTTTTTGCTCATTTTAAAGCTTGTGTTTGCCTTAATTTAAATCATTTTAAGGTAAACATATAGGAATATATAATTGTTTTTATTATTATAAAACAAAATAATATATGTGTCTTAATCCTCATGAGCCTGAGTATATGATGACCAGATTTTTTTTAATATTGGGTAAACTGTTCCTTTAAGAAACATTCAAATGTTACCTAGTTCACAAATCTTCTCTCCCCATCCTTCTCTTCCTCTCTTTAGATTTGCATACACTGTGGCCGCAGTGCTTCTCAGCACGCTGGTGCGCAGGTTGAGACTGCACAGAGTGGAAGGGCAGGTGGTTGAGGCCAGGTACGAGCTGGTGACCACACCCAAAGATGACACCTGGATCACAGTCAGCAAGAGGAACTGAAGGACTCATAGCTCACGTCCCTGAAATAGCCTCATGGGAAATGTCATGTTCTCTCTATTGTGTGCCGCAGCGATTGATAAGATCAAAGCAATGCCATTTAGAAACGGTCCAGGTTATTAAAACTATATGCCACAGTTTTTTTTAGACTGTCATTCCCTCTGAATGTCACAGACATTCTATAAACAATGATCAACAGTGAATGCAATCTTTTAACTGCAATCTTTCTATACTAATAAATTGTGATATAAAAAGTATCCATCCATCCATCTTGGCCAAATAATGAAACCATGCTTTTGTATAGAGCATTTTTTGGGATACAGCAAAAAGACAGAAAAGGGGACAGAAAGGGGAACATATAGGGGAGGAGGAAAGAGAATTGTGAATGTGAGGGGTGGTGATGTGGTGGTGTTTTCCTCCTGCGTGCATCAGTGAGGGAGAGGGGAGTGTGATGGTGGTGTTTTCCTCCTGCATGCATCAGTAAGATGTGAAGATGGCGGAGCTGCAGATGCTGCTGGAAGAGGAGATTCCTGCTGGTCGAGGAGCTCTGCTGGACAGCTACGCCAACCTAGAGAGAGTCGCCGAGTACTGCGAGAGCAACTACGTACAGGTGACATTACAAAACCTTGAAAACATCCGAGACACGGCCAGGTACAGGATGAGAAATGACAAGAGAGATTAATGATCCGACTGTTTATGCTGTCGAGTGGCAATGCAGTCGAGCGGACTGAATTCATCGCGTATTATTATTGCTTGTTATTCATACTGGATTATATTACACTAGTTCAACACTTAACACACTTTATAGGCGTTTTTTGTCTATTTTCAGTGGTTTTGTACAGAAATGGGGCCTCAAACGCTGAGCTAGTACGTTAGGCTAACTTGCTAGCTGAAGCGAAACCAATGGGTAAACCTCAATTGTATCACATCGAAAGACCGTTTACTTTCCCTCTGTTTAAATCTAATATGAACTTATTAGTTTTATATGCATAATTAAAACAGAGTGATATGATTTAAAATGGTGTATTAATGTGTAATAGCGTTTGTGAAGATATTTTAATCAAAGCAGCGCAGTGTTTTTGAAGTTAGCTCTGCTGCTAAATGCTGCTGGCTTATGGACTTTTTATTTGGTTAATTCGCTTTTTAGTGTAAATATCTATTAATGTTGTTGTTTTTACTAGTTTGCTATTATTAGGGTGTTGTTTGGGTTAGTTTATTGTCGAGAGCGAATGTGTACAGTTTTCTGTTTTAGTATTTTGGTAACGTTACTATCGCTTTTACTATTTATTTGCATGTTCGAAATCGCAAAATTTTACTATGGTATACATGATTAACTGTGGTATTTTTTTCATGACAAATATGGTAGTTATAGTTAGGGTTAGGTTCAAATCTGCCTTTTGCCAACAAATACCGTTTGTTTGTTAGCTATGTTTGTCTAATCATAGCAATGCAGTGCTTGCTTACTATGATATCACACAATTACCAGAGTTAAAATAGACTATGCTAGAACTATATTGAATGAAGTTTTTCCTGCTAGCATGAGTTTGATGATTCACTCTGGAATCTGTGAAGTGCTTCTGGAACGATAAAATGAATGACTAAATTTGTGTTATTTTCAGCATTCCTGGGAGATCCACAGAAGTGCATGTGTAAGGATCTGGACTTCTTTGTTTAGTGTTTGTAGTCCTTCAGAAATAGAGAATCAGAAATCAAACTTTTGACATTTATTGCTCCAAAAAAACAAAACAAAACAAAAACAGAGCGTGTCACATGGACCCAGCAGATCAGTGACTAGATGTCACTGGAAAATTAGTTTGTACACTGTGGATGCTGAATCCAGTACTTTTGAGTCTTGATGTGTTCCTGGTTCCTGAAATATTGCATACTTGTCTAGTGTTTGCTGCCCTGTTAAAGCTGAAGGGTTATATTAAGAGTGAGAGCTACCATTTGTAATGTGTTAAACAGGTTTTGCTTTGTGGTTTGACTCAGGGGGGTTTCAGATCACCTGATTCAGGCTCAGGAATCATGCAGAGCACACAGTGATGCTCTATGAATGCATTTTGTTATGTCATCTGAAAAGAAAGTCTGTTAGTTGTGAGTAAATTGTGAACATTGTATTTTTTTCTCTTAGCTTTGTCACAGTGGGTTCAGAAATGCCATAAACAACTTATTGTGACCAAGCTTGAATTTTTTTCCATGGCAGCATTTAGCTGGGGTTGATATATGTCTTGCTTGCATATGTCTGTGGTCTGGTTTTAGTTTAGTATGTAACCCAATGTTTCCCACTTCCTGAATTCATGCATATTGCATACAGATATGTTAGTGAATTCAGACGGGTTCTCATTCTTGTAAGGAAGTTTATTTGGACAAATAAGTCCGATCACATTTGTTTTTTGTTCTGGGAAGTTCATATTAATAGTTAATTGTTGTATTATTCTACACGTCATCTCCATATATATAGAAAAGTTGCATTTGATAGAAACATTAATGTGTTTTGGACCTCTAGTATTTTACTGAATGAAATGGGGTCTGATGTTTTCCTCAAAGTGTTAATGACAAAAGAAGATTTTTATCTCGAGCTGACAATGCAATAACTGTTCTCCCATAGTTTATCTCCTCCTCATAACATTCAAACCCTGTAAACCCTGTTGTGGAACACCAAATGGCTAAATGTCCTTATATTAAAAATAAAGAAGATGAAAGTACAATAAAAGTAGTACTAGGACTTGAGGGCGATTCCAAGTCTTCAAAAGCCATTTGATTGTAATTCCCTTAAAATCTGAATTGGAGCTCACAAATCTCTTTTACTTGTGTTGAATAAAAGTTAATTTATCTTTTGTGACAGATATGACATTATTTTTGACTCCAAATCACCCTTGGTTCTTACACGTGTTGCATTGTAATCTGTCACATGGCATCTAAAATCATGACTGTAAATTAGATTTAATTATTCAAATATTCATTATCAGTGTGTGTCATTATTCAATATCAGTATGTAAGCAACAGCCATTTTGAGGCCATTCCTTACATAAAGCTTTCATATGGCTGTTGAAGACCTGAAATGTAGTGCACAAACTAGGATTGTGACGATCGTATTGTGTATCGACAATAGTTATTGAGATATTGCCTGTTGCCATTGACTAAATAAAGATGATAATAATGATAATATAATATATAATAATATTAGGGGCTTATTTGTTCCATCATATTTAAATTTCCGTGGTTTTACACGGTGTTGCGCTTTATAACCAGTCACACACGATTCCGTTACAGTGAATTTTACTGCACAGCTGTAGAGATGAGAAATGATAAAGGCTATAACATATTAAAAGTGTTTTGATAATGTGTTCATGACTGTGAACGTCAGTTTTTGATGATCAAGAATACAATTATGATGTTGTTTATGAGATAACATCTCTAGCTAGCTAACGTTAGCCTAAACCGTTCCGGTAGTGTTTAGTTGTCAGCCTTTAGATGTACAATTATGTGTAGATACTCTCCTGGGATTACCAGGCTCGGCATATAAAATTATATGTTGTTAAATGTTAAATAACATGTTAATGCCGCTATCATTATTTACGGTGTTGCAATTATTTTGTTCCTCAGTTTCTGACAAGAACAAGGCAGGAGAGGTCCCTGTGAGGGTCTCAAGAGTCTCTACCTATATATACACCACTACATCAAATGACGCTTAACCGGAAGTTTACGAGCTGGCTTATCTTAATGCGGAAGTTCTAAAGAACACTCCGTGAATATGGTCAATTGTCTCATCATAAACAACGAAGTGCAGATGTACATGCGATGTAAGTATAAGAGATTTATTCATCATACAGTGTAGATGGTAAACCAAGTGGAATATATTTATGATGCTTTTTTTTAAGCTTGGCACTGGCATAATAAATCACCATCCATTGTTGTTAAATGGAAAATAGCAGTTCAGACATTCTGCTTAACGTTTCCTTTTGTATTTCATGGAAGAAATAAAATAATGCGCATTGGAGTGACAATGGGTGGCCTATGGGGGAACTAATGACTAATGGTTAGCTCAGGCACAGGAGTAAGACTCAGTCAGCTGATATTTTGGAGAATTACTATTTTAGTTGGATTTGGTATGAATTATCTTGGTTAATTTGTTTTGAAGGCTATCAGGCGTGTTTCTCTCACACTTTGAGTTCCACACACTACCCTCCTTCCCCGCTATCTTCACTCACCGTACCGTTCATCACTGGGCCTTCCCATATATTTGACAGCATCACCATGGATACACCAGAAGGGAATGAATGATGATTGTAGGCGGCCAATGATGCAGTGACTTGAGTTTTTTTTATTTTTCTGTTCCAGTGCTTTGTTCTGATTGGTTGCCGCAGTGTCTGTTTTGCGGATTCAAATAAAGGAAATTAATCATGAATGGAAGATTAGTTGTGTGATATTGACCAAAAAAATTATATCTCAAACTGTGATTTAAAAAAAATATTTTGAGTGTATTTTTGTGTTGGTGCCTTGGCTGTTTTTTCAGTGAATATTGATTTTATTTATTTATTACTTTTAATATGTAACTAAATCCAAAAGTAAGTGATGGCAACTAAGTCACTGTCTTAAGCGAGTCATTAAGTCATTTATTAACAGATTTGTTCAAATGACTGATTCATTAATTCAGGAGTAAAATCAATGACTGAATTTATGAATTGGTCATTGAATCATCGACTCACTCGTTTCATTAAAAACACGGATTCATTCAGAGACATACCGTACAATGGTTCTTCTGTGGCTTTGACATATTGTGTCTAAAATGTATATCACCTAATATTAACGTGTTTATTCAGCTGTTGGATAAAATCACAAAATCACATAAATTGCAATGATGCTGATATCATGGAAAGCACTCTTGCGTGTGAAATTGCTTAATTATATCACATGATATACATTTTAAAAAATCTCATACGGGGAATTTTTCTAGGCTAGAGTTTTAATAGGCTACATAACAAAATGAAAGCATACACTCTCAAGACACACTCAATAATGTCAGCACGCACACCGTTAAACAATTAATAAATTATAGTATATATTATATGAAACCAAATTGCACTCTCCTAAAGGGGAGTGTTAACAAGGGAACAGAAATTAGACCACGAGTCAATGTCATGTTCTCTTTCACCTCTATTCATCCTTCTGTGCTGAGATGAACACACACTCTCTCTCTCTCTCTCTCTCTCTCTCTCTCTTTCTCTCTCTACTCTTCCTTTTCTTTCCATCTAGTCTCCAGATAAGCACAGAGCTCTAGAAGAAACCAAAAGCTACACTACTCAGTCTTTGGCCAGCGTAGCGTATCTGATCAACACTCTCGCCAACAATGTGCTCCAGATGCTGGATATACAGGCGTCTCAGCTACGCCGCATGGAGTCGTCCATCAACCACATCTCACAGGTGCTTTTTACTGCTTTACAGACATCTGCTAGTGTGGGTATCTTCTACTTGTTGAGATGAGAGGGGTTGTACATTCCAGTTTTGTTTGCAAGTTATTTTGCATCTACATTCAGTTAATTTTCTAAAGGAAGCATCACTATTAAAATATTACTACTTAAAGTCAATTATTTATTCAAATCAATAACCCTAAGTATTTAACTTTGGTGCATAGCAGTACCTTTATATTAATCAAAATAGATTTATTTTTTATTTTACAGGTGACAGTATATTATTGTCAACTGACTTTTGAAAACTCGTTTACGGACTACTTGTGTCATTCATGCTTTACTTTAAGGTTCTACTTGATTTTAACATGGTTTTGATTTCATGCTCAAACCTGTTATTTGATGTGTTTCCATGTACATTTCTGCATGCATCAAATCATATGATGACATTCCTCCACAGACGGTGGACATCCATAAAGAGAAGGTGGCCAGGCGAGAGATTGGCATCCTCACCACCAATAAGAACACTTCCCGCACGCACAAGATTATTGCACCAGCCAATCCTGAGAGGCCTGTACGCTACATCCGCAAGCCCATTGACTACAGTCTGCTGGATGACTTAGGCCATGGCGTAAAGGTAGGGATGAAGCCAGTTTATATGTGTGACCAACTTGAACCTGATGCTAAACCTGCATGGGAAAGTCATTCACCCTCACAAAAAATTCCCAAATGTCTATTGAAATGACTCAACCACCTGTTCTAAAACTTTTTGCCTCGTTAAATAAATTATGGTTGTCTGTGAATGGCTTTTGCGCAATTCTGCTTTCACACCGCTAGTCAGCTGCTATATCAGCCTGCAAATCAAAAACAAAAAATTATTATGCACCTTTAAATATGAATAATATTGCCAAATACCAGTATACCATGCAACACTAGTTAATATGAATGTATTTTGCTTTGGATGATATGGACTGCTCTGCCTAACTAGCTGCTCTGTGTGTGTTTGCATGTTTGTGAGTTCCTCTTTACTCTTCAGACTAACTTAACTGTTTGCATCTTTTCTCTCCTCACCTCTCTTATTGCCTTCATTTCTGAGTGTAGTGGTTACTAAGGTTTAAGGTAAGGATTCAGTTGGTCTTTGGTTGATGTGTGTTTTGTGTATGTGGTGGAATGTCCGTGTCTTTACATTTTAATACTGATAATGATATCTGACACTTGCCCCACAGGTCAATGCCCAGAATATGAAAGCAGGTACAACTCCACGCACAGCTGCCCCGACCCAGAAACCACCCAGCCCTCCCGGCCCGGGCAAAGGAACCCTGAGGTAAGTACATTTGCAAAGGCATATATATATATATATATTCAGGTCTCAGAACATTTCAGCCTGATGTGAATTGTTTTGGCATCATATTTCAGTGCAAAAAGCTTAACTCGCATTATAAATGGACATAAAAATGTATGAAATGTCCCCTTTGAATTGTTTGATACTATTGTGCACATGTTGATCTGGTGGTTGAAAAGGAAATTCTCTTTGTCTCTTCTCTCCATCTCTTATCTAATCTCTATTCCTGACAGCCAGGCTCGCACACATCTACGAATGTTTGTATTGTAGTTAACAGTTTTGGCTTGTTCTCTGTTCAGGGACTGAAGCGTTCTGGATCTGTGTGTTTCAGTCTTTGTGCCTGCAGGTCACTGTGGAGAAAAGACTCATGTTGTGTTTGTGATGTGTTATTATTATTATTATTTTATGTCATTGAGTTTTTACAGCTGATGTTTGTTACTGTTAAATCTCAGTTGTGTTCTTCCCGCTCATACACATGTCCACGGCCCTAACCCCTCACTGTCACCATGGCAACACAACGGCCAACCACAAGCAATGCAGAAAACCTTCTGGCCTTAATGCAACACAACAGGCTCCTTTAAATATATTATATACAGACACAGCACAGATTTCTGCTAGTATGGGAAGAAAAAACAGCCCAAAAGTGGGTTAAAACAGCACGGTATTAAAGAGTTCATGCCGCACTTTCCTGTCATAGGCACGACTCAATGCACTGAGTGGCGTGACTGACTCTACATGTGTTTTGAGCTCCACCAAAGGGACAGTTTTTAATGACACTAATAAATTAAAATAGCGCAACTCGAACATTGTTCTATTCATACTGCTCGGCAGATGTAAATGTGTTTTCCCCTGCACATAACATAATGAAGATCAATATTAAGTTATTATATTTCTTTTGCTTATTATTAGGGCTGGGCAAGTTAATGCATTATTAAATTGCTCATTAACACAGTTTTTTATTATTAAGAAAGTCCATTTCTCAGTGGCTCTAAATACACATACAGACAAATCATGGGTCACAGGAGAGGATGCTCCCGATCAAATAATTTAGGCTTCCCATCAACGTTCACTAACCACTGTCCACTGTTATTTTTAACAAAAAAGAATGCAACGGGCTTGTAATCATGAGTTGGAAATAGAAAGTTTCCAATAGCACGTGAAGACAGCAGAGAAGCGCTCTTGCTCAACACAGTTGAGTGAATCGTTTTGTTAATTTTGTGGTTTATTATTTTGATTCGTATGGGACGCGGTAACACACGTCCCTCTCACAATACATGCTTTACAGAACTATCGCTTTTGCCGCCCAGAAATATTAATGCAATCATGCAGCACATTTCAGAAGATCTGCACTCTGGTGCGGTTAGCTCTCACACTCACTGATCTATATATAACTGATCCATGCTCTTGCCCACCTCTTCCAACCGAGCCAGGGACTTCTAAACGGAGCGATCACACTAGTCAAACTAACCAGGCTTTGGGGGTCAAACGCTCTCCAGCACGGTTAAGATTGCCTAGTGTGAGAAGACCCTAATTATTCTCTAACCTATAAGGTCTCTAATAGGAAGGTGCCTGTTATAATGTTATGATCGAGGCTCTGGCCTCTGAGCATAACTTGTTTTTCTGAAACAAACTATGAAATATTTTCTATAAAAATGTTAATGTCCTGGCAGTGACATAGCTTGTTTTATATTTAATTACATTAATGTTATAAGTTGAGATTTAGGCTACAATAAATGTTTCAACTGCTATTATGTAAAAGGAACACTGCTGTAAAAAGCACCTTTATTTGTTTAAAGTGTTTGCAAACCAAATGTTATTGCACTTTTGTTCATAGCCTATAGAAAGTACACTACTTTTAAATGCATTTTTAGTTTTGTGCTTAACGATGCAATTAATCGCAGACAATAATGCGATTAATCGCAATTTTTTAAAAGATAATCGTTGCCCAGCACTATTTATCATGTTTCTGCTACATGTGAACAGTAGTGTTGTACTTTGAAGAATTGCACATATTTATATAAGCAGAGACTTTAATGATTTACAATGCCTTAGTCCTCTTGAGGAACAAGCCCAACTTCTTGCATTTTAAATTTTGTACTTCAAGTTATTGTTGTTGTCGTCAAGTTCTACATTCAGCACAATATTACATTTATGTACCATTTTAAATTTAAAATATATTATTAAATGGGAAAATATCCTTAAATCTAAAATATGCCTCGATGAATGAAATCATAAATAATTTTTGAGCCGCCATTTAATGCACCTTTTGGTGTGTTTGGCTTCCGGTACTCTAGGCAAGGGCGGTATGACAATATATGCTATGCAGGAGTAAGAATGTATCGCTGGTAGGGTGTTCTGCATTAAGTTACATTATTTACCCATGAGAGCAATGAAGAAACATAAAGTAAAAATGCAGAGTGCGATGTGTCCAAGGGAAGTTAAGATGAGGAAAAGTACAGTTGATAGTTGTTTACATTTGCTGAGCTACATTACTATTATAGACTGAGCTACATTACTCCATTATGATAGACTGCTGTGTGCTTACACAGGTGTGTGTATGTCAGCTATTTAACAACAAAGGGAATTTGTCTCCCCTCACCAGAATTTTGAATCTATTTGTTTTATGATATTTTATGTACTATTTCTTATTTTGTGTACGAAAATCTGACTTTTGATCAAATTGACATTTGTTATGAATAACAATATCTTTTTGTTTGCATCCATCTAAATAAAAAAAAATCATATTTAATGAAAGTAAAGATTAAACAGTATTGCTTTTTATATGACCAATACAATATTTTTGTTTTAGTATCTGATTTAATAATTATCTTATTCATTTCTGTTTTTTATATGTAATGTATACCGCAATTTTATATAAAAGACAACTTCATAATAATAATACATTGGTTTATTAACTAAACAATAGAAAATTGCCTTTAGAAAATGTCATTAATAATAAATGATGATGTTAGATTAAATGATTTCATTCTTTCACTGTGTCTAACTGTTAAGATAAAATGCTACATATATCTCACATGAGAAGGAACTAACACTGTTATTTCCTGTTGAATGCACAGTGGTGTCACATTTATTGGTAAACTATTAGAGAACCACTAACTTAAAAGTGTAAAAAGTATTGGTCAAACCAAGTTTTTTTTTTTTTTTAAGTATTTAATTCACTATATTATCTTAAGGCATTTTCAGGTGACTGTTTATTATTTAAACCTATTACCGTAATTTTTTTTAAAAGCAAAAATAACTGTATTGTCATACATTGTTTAAATATTGATATTATTGGTAGATCCAGACATAAAATTACTCATACCTTGATCTATTTTGGTTATACTGCCCACCATAATTGCCTCGCAGATCTACAAATCTATAAATTAGACATGACTCATGAGGGTTTGCTTTACTGTTGTGATGTTCTAAATGGATTTTCAGACTACAAGATGTAACACAAGATCTCCCAGTATTTAATTATTGGAGTCTTGTCTTCAATGATATTTGACTCCACTGCTTAGTGGATATTAAAATATTTTAACCACACCCCCCACCCCTCGGCAGGCGCCACTCCCCTTACCGGACGCTCGAACCTGTGCGTCCACCTGTCATCCCTAACGACTATGTGCAGAGTCCAACACGAAACACCGCACCACCCCTGCAGAGCCCGGCTAGAACTGCATCCGTTAATCAGAGGACCCGCACATACAGGTACTCACAGACACGCACACACACACACACAGCATTATCCCCTGGACAGGCTTAAAAAAAATTACTTTGAAAAGAAAAATAAAGGTCCCTCAAACTTTCTCACCCTCTTTTTCCGCATCCTCTTTCCTTTCCCATCTGTCTGTCCTTCCCGTCGCTGTTGTTCTGTTTTTAAGCTGTCTTTGTTTGGTGCCTGTTGCAGTGTGACTTTCCGCCAAAGTAACAGTCACTCACTAACTTTCTCTTTTCTTCTCCTTTGCTTTCTTTCTCTCTTGCTTGGATCTTTTTTTGGGTTCAGACAACCATAGCCTATTAAAGAAGAGCTCTTTCCTGCTCTTTCACTCACCGTCTTTTTCTATTTCAGTCTTTCTTACCCGTAACTCTTCATCTTTTTGCTGTGTGCATTCTCAGCACTCTGATTTTGAGAGTCTAAGGGGACAAACAGAGCACATAATAACATTCTTACAGATAGCTTCCTCCTCTTTCTCTTCTCCGATTCTCACCCACAATTCCTCAATTCATGACCATGCGAGATGTGTATGAAGAGAACTATCTTTGTACATTAATACAGTACTGTTCAAGGTTTTTTTTTTTTAATGAAATTTGGCCAAGTGGATATGAATGTTGGCTGATTGTATCTGGAAATACTTCTGCTTGACATTACCTGATAATCTAACAATGGCGAAATATTGTCAGAATTACTTTTTAATCAGTCTGCCACTATTTTTGTCAACTTATCTGAAAATGGTCAAGTATTCTTCATAGTCATTTAATCATTCCACTACTAGTCTGAAAATAACCCAAGTAATGTCTTTATTACCTTGAGTCCTCTATTGGTAATCTAGATATGGCTAAATACCAGCTATATATCGTTCAGGCCAATTTAATTATTTTATCTCTAGTTATCAGAAGATAATCCGAAAATAGCTGAAAATCTGATTTTTTTTTGAAGGATTAATTAATTGGCTTGGTAAAAAAAAATTTGATGAAATGTGCTGAAATTATTATTATTTTTTATTTATTTTTTTGTAAGGGACAGCATGAATTGTGCAATGCTGAATGTAATGTTTTACAGCTTATTACATGTTCTTCCTTTAAAATGACTTTTCTTTTCTGTTGAAAATACTGTTGAATAATGTAAACCAAACAGTTATTAGCCCTTATATTCAGTCTGACTCCATTCTGGTACAACCGCCGTTGGGGATCTAATCATTTCTCGAAGGACAAAAATGAAGTCCCTCCCTAAATTTTTTTGCCCCTAGTTCCTTATCCTGATTGACTCTGAAATATGTGAAGTTATGGAAGTAAAAAGTTCAATGCCGCACTGTCCTGTCATAGGCACGTCTCTTGACCATTGTTAATTGACCTTAACTTGCATGATGTGTTTTGTGTGTGTCAGCAGTGGCAGCAGCGGTGGCAGTCATCCCAGCAGTCGCAGTAGCAGTAGAGAGAACAGTGGGAGTGGAAGCGTGGGCGTGCCCATCGCTGTGCCAACCCCTGCCCCGCCCACAGCCTTTCCTGGTGAGATTCCTGCTCTTTGTGTAATTAAGTATTAGTAAATTAATCTGAGAACAGTCCAAGGTTCTGAAGAACATATCATTGTTACTGTATTGAAGGCTATTTCCTGTCCTACTATTAGTGATGATAACTTCTCTTTCTGTTCACTGCCTCTTTATTTCTCTTCTCTTTTAAATCGCTGCTTCTACCCCTCCTCCCGATGGCCCTGTATTTTCTTTGACATTTCTTCCCTCTGTTCTATCACTCTTGTTCTCTTCTCCCCTGGGCTTCCTGTCTCTGTACGGCACGTGGGCTGCAGGTACAACACCTGCCCTTCCCAATCCTCCCAAACCCCCTCCGAGTGTTACTATCCCCGCCCCTCCTGTACCTCCGCCACCCCCCACTCCAGAGCCAGTGCCCCCTGCCCATGCCCCGACCCCTGCTCTGCTAGCAGAGGGTCCTCCTGAATTACCACCACCCCCACAGCTTCCCCCCAACCTTCCAGTTAGCACCAACACAAACCCTGCTGCTGCAACTATCACCCCCGCTCAAGGTGAGTCCCCTCAGCCCCTCCTCAAATCCATCTCCACACTCGTCCATCTTTGAGTGACAACCTGCACGTGATCATACGTGATTTCCCCGACATCACCCAGGATTCATCCCTCCTGCTCCTCACCCCACCCAGACTTCACCTGCATGGGCTTGGTTTTTCTTGGCTTGCTGTGCATCGGTGCTCCAGCTCTTGGTTGGATTACATTCCCAGTGGCATTTGTCTCCATCACATAATTTGGTCCATCTCTACTTCCTGTTAGTTTTTCTTAGATACTATTCTGGGGTCTTTCTTTTTAAGAGAAGATGTTTTATAACAAATAAAAGTTAGGAATTTATCACCGTCCAACACATTTACATGGACAGATTGGTTTAAAGATCATATTTTTGTTTATAGCTCGGTTCCAAAACTAGTGATCTGCCTATCTAGACAGTATTTTAAGGCATGATTTTTGAGACCAGGGGCCTCATTTATAAAACTTTGCGTAGGATTTGCGTCAGAAGTGGCGTACGGATGAAACATAGGACGTGCGTACGCACAGAAATATTCGGATCGTACGCATATTTCCCTTAATAAATCACAATCAATTCTAAATGTAGCGCAGCTTTTGCGGCTTCATGACACGCCCATAGTTGCCCATAAATAGTCTGTGAAACGCCCACAAGTTAATATTCATTGATTGCGAAATCATGGCAAACACAGAGAGGAAATCAAAAAAACTTAACTTCACTCAATGTGAAGTAGAAGTTATCGTTGGCGAGGTGGAAAAGGGGAGAAAAATGTTGTTTGGAGGGCACAGTGTGGGCATTACTAATGCCAAAAAGGCACTTGAGTGGCAAACGGTGGCAGACGCCATAAATGCTGTAGCCTCACAACCTCGGGCCGAAATAAAAAAGAAATGGTCGGACATCAAAGTCGAGGCAAAAAAACGTCTAGCGCTCCATCGCCAGAGTGTGTCTGCCACGGGTGGGGGAAAGGGGACACCGGAGCTGACCCCTCTTGCATCTGACAAGCTACAGATGTCGGTAATAATCGACGTGGAAATGGGAAATTGTTCAGCGCAAATGTAATTTCTTGTTGCTTTCTGAATGGTTGAGACATACGCCATACATTGTTTTATCAAAAATAAAACAAACTAAAGGCATATGCATGAATACCATAATTCTGTAGCTTAAGAAATGTTTTACTATGAAAACAACTTTCCCCCAGTGGACAATTAATACATCTATCTATTTATCTATCTATCTATCTATCTATCTATCTATCTATCTATCTATCTATCTATCTATCTATATACCTCATTAAAGGGTAACTAAACCCCTGGTCAGAGCTTGACTCCACCCACCCACTGACAATATTTGAAAAATGCTGAAAAGTGGGCAGAGCGGAGATAGAGGGGACGAACCGAGGGCGGGGCTGAGCGAGTGCGGCGTGAACATGAGACTCGCAGTGACGGATTGATTGACAGCTGCTGTCAGAGACGCTAAAATGGAGAGTGACTGTAGTGACGCAAGTAGCTTTGCAACAGAGCGATCATTTGAAGTAGAGGACTTTTCTCACCTACCTTCACCTGAAGTGGAGGATGTCGAGGTGTCTGCCAATTCGAGCAACTGGCTCAAACTGCGGTCTTAACTCCCGAATCACGTCGCTTTTCAGCGCGAGCTGTGTGGAGAAGCCCATCTCCACCTCCATTGCGTTGGAGAAGCAATCCCGTGTAAAATGCAGTTTGCACACTCGAGCTCTAGGCGGGAACTCATGGTCTTCCAGGCCAAGTGCATGCAACCACTGGCGCCTAATTTTAAAGTCTGCTGGAAAACTATGCGGTCCAGCAGTGCTGTCACAACCAGCAACACACCTATGTACCATCCTGACCACTGTACTAAATACAGATAAATCTACGCTAACTTGAAGATCTAAATAACTATATAATTGCTATGCTAAATAGATGCTATAATAGTCTATCCTGGTCGTTACCAATACTCGCAATTCCAGCTCCTGACTCACTACAGTGATTTTGACAGAACAAGATGGTTTTATACTGCCAAGGGCGTGGTAGCTCGTACCAAGGGGCGTGGTGGGCTGGAAACTGCTAACACAGACTGTATTTTACACAGGGTTGCTTCTCCAACGCAATGGAGGTGGAAATGGGCTTCTCCACACAGCTCCCGCTGAAAAGCGACGCGATGCGAGAGTTAAGACCGCAGTTTGAGCCAGCGGCTCGAATTGATATGAACAGACACCTCGACATCCTCCACTTCAGGTGAAGATGGGGGAGAAAAGTCCTCTACTTCAAATGATCGCTCTGTTGCAAAGCTACTTGCGTCATTACAGTCACTCTCCATTTTAGCGTCTCTGACAGCAGCTGTCAATCAATCCGTCACTGCGAGTCTCAGGATCACACCGCACTCGCTCAGCCCCGCCCTAGGTTCGTCCCCTCTATTTCCGCTGTGATCTGCCCACTTTTCAGCATTTTTCAAATATTGTCAGTGGGTGGAGTCAGGCTCTGACCAGGGGTTTGGTTACCCTTTAATGGTTTTAGTGTTTTTTAGATTAATTTGTGGGTTATCATTTCCCCTATTTTTACATTTTAAATGTAGATTGCGTTTGTTGTCATTTCTTCTGTTGAACACAAAAGATATTATAAAGAATATTGGTAACCAATATACTGTTGAAGTCAGTGGCAGATCTTGCACAGGTTTCAAGTTAGTTACACAAATTTGCTGCATTGATCAACAGAAGGCTGCTTGATTTGAAAGTGGCTTATGTGTGAGTGATTCTTTTTTCCATGCTGTACTATTGATAATGACACAAGCTGATGTAGGAAGCTGATGAGTGTTCAAATACACAGTACTGCTGAGGACAGCAGTCAGGAATATTTTAGTTGTTGGCACTAGTTGTGTCTCTTGTCTATTTATCATAAGTGCTACTTTTGCAGACCCGCTGTCTGTGGTGTGATCCACATCAGTGTTCATTTCAGGTAGGATGCTGCCTAGGAAGGTAGCTGCGTCAGCAGAGAGTGTGGCGGCTCACTAGGGTTTCGTCAGAGCTTGTGTTTTCAGTTCATTCCATATATCATTGAATGTATCGTAGTCTGCCTATTGTGTATCACGTACCGCTATTCAAAGAAGAAGCAACAGAATTTGTTTTATTAATTAATTTTTTCTCTGTCTCCCAGGCAATGGTCCTCACTTTTACAGTATGAACCGGCCAATGACACGACACCCCACGCCCTCCGTGGGAGGGTCCCTGCCCTACCGCCGGCCGTCATCAGTTACTGGACAACCCAACAACATGCCTCAAAACACAAATCCAAACCTGATCCAAAACCAGCTTAATGGAGGGCCACACTACAACCAAAACCAAGGTAGACACACTAGACATGCTCAAGTGTCCATATAATAATTGAAATTTATACAATAACTAGAAGAGTAGCCTGTTTGTATGTCATTTAAATCAGTGTGCTCGGTCTTACTGGCTTGATCTGATTGCGCTCTCTCTTCTTTAACTTGCCATCTCCTACTGTTTACTTGTCAACTTCCTTTCTTTTCATTCCTTTTGTTTCAACCACACTCAATTTTTTGTTTAATTTCTGAACTGAATTACCTCTGTTGTTGGGGTGGGTAGCCCCTATGGCCCCTCCGCCCCCCTCTATTCTCCAGATCACCCCCCAGCTACCGCTCATGGGGTTTGTGGCTCGGGTTCAGGAGACCAGTAAGTTATCCGTTTGAGAAAATACTCTCAAATATATGGAAGCCCGTTTCTGCTGCAGGAAAAAAAAAAAAATATATATATATATATATATTGTGATTTGTTTTTATCTCACATTTTATCTATTTATCTCATTATCTTGGAGTTAAAAAAAGTTTGTGAAAAGTCACAATTACCTTTTTTATTTATTTCATGGTTAAAGAATTGTGAGATGTAAAATCATAAACGAGTGAAAAAAGTCATAATAGTGAGATGTAAACTTAGAATTAAAATCTTTTTTTTTCATGACATAAACGGGCATCCATGCAAATGTGTCTGTGGTAGATTAGTGAATGTTTTTTAGTGTCTAACAGCTCTAAACGTGCATGTTTGTGTTATATATTAAAATGTCTCTATTCAGCAGATCTGTTGCATGTTACTTCACATCTGATTCGATCTATCATTAACCTGCTAGAACATAGTGTTAAAGGGCTCATCGGATGAAAATCTGACTTTTCACTTAAGTCGGTGCATCTACCAACTCAGAAAACGTGTAAAAGAAGAACCCAACAATTTTGGTTTTGTAAGCCTTTCTCTGCAAGTATCTGAGAAAATGAGACGATCAGATTGCTCTCCCCCTCTGACATAGGAAGGGGTTCTTATTATAGTGTTACCACCCATTAATCTGCACATTTCCACCCATGGCGCTCGGCCGCCATTGTTGTTTTTGCAAGCAACAGCGGTGTACTTGTTCTGACACCATGGCAAACGTTTGCATAAAAACATGCTAAATGTTATGTTGTTGGCAGCACAGACGAACACAAATCATTATTTATAGAGTCCCAGCCTCAAAGGAGACAAGAGAGGAGTGGATCTTTTTTTTTTTTTTTTTTTTTTGGAAATCCCAGAAGGGGGGTGGGTTGTGCAGTAACTCATTATCATTTAAAGAGGCATAGACCAAAACGGGTTGGTGTGAGCAGAGCTGTTTTTGACAAGGCAATAAGGGTGATGTTTACACAGCCATTGAGTGTTTTTAAGCAAAATGTGTTACAGACGTTTCATGAAGACCCTAATAATAAATCATGCCAACATGTGGAAATTTTTTATCTGATGAGCTCTTTAAGACATGCAGGGAATTTCCAACAGTGTGTCCTACCAGACACAATAAGATACTATTTCAGAAACAAGTAATTTGTCACAAGATGCAACAAAATCAATCCCAACCAATCAGAAGAGTGTGTGGGCAGGCTCGTACTCGTAATGAAATAAGTGCATGATTAAATTCATACAAATAAAGTCAAAATAAAAGTAAACTCTTTTAAGATTATACAAAGCACATAATCAGTACCTGTGATTGTCATTGGACATATACTTTGTATGTTCTTGTTCCCAGCTGCGGCGTTGCAGAAATAGAGGATTCGGTTTTCCTAAAGGTTTCTATCACAGCTGGTTAGGACAGAAACTCTGATTAATACGTACACTGTACTGGCCACGTACACTGAAATATTTTTTGGAGAAAAGTACACTGGAATTGTTCAGCTGTTGCTGTTTTACACTTCTTGTTTCATTTGAAGTGAGACATGACTCAAAGTAAAGACTTTAAGTTTCAGTTATTGATAGCATCTTTAAGTAATTCTATAGAACGGGTGAATAAGAGTCAGACTAATCATTTGTTTGTTTCATCTCAACATTTATTTCAGACTGAAAGAGTTAAAAGTATAATTTATTAGATGTTGTGGTGAAGAAAACATTAACTTGGACCTTGTTTATCTATAGTGTGTACATGGCCTTAGTGAAGTTTCCTTTTCAAAATAATAGCTTATTACTGCTGTTTTGAGGTCAGTGGAAATTCTGCCTTCTCTAAATTTAATACTTTCTAACTTCTGTACTAACACATTTTCCTCCTTCCCCATCCAACATGAGTCATTTGTCTCACATCAGCTAAAAGAAGTTAGCCAATTCTCCCAGAAATAGCTTGTGTCTGAGATTATTTGTTCATCCCTTTAGTCTCAGACGCTCCTCCACCGCCGCCTCCTGCAGAAGAGGTGGAGTTTGAGGTAGCAACGCCGCCTCCACCTCCTCCAGAGGACTATGAGGATGAGGAGGGTGATGAGGAAGAGTCAGCGGTGGTGGAGTACAGTGACCCCTACGCTGAAGAAGACCCGCCATGGGCCCCTCGCAGTTACCTGGAGAAAGGTACATATCTAGCCGTTTCTCACAGTGTGCAGTAGACACTGGTTTGGCCATGTAGGAATGCTTCTGTCGATTTGAATGGATCAAAATCTTCAACACTGTTGGTCATAATTGCATTATAGTACTGTATATTAGATCAGCAATGAAATCTGACAAAGTTATCATAAATGCTACTTGTTTAGCGCATGTTTCTTTTATTTTTTTATACAGTTTATACGTTTTATTGACAATCTATGGTAGCCCATTTTTACTACACAAGAAAAAGAAAATCAATCTTTGGTAAATTATAATTATGACATAAAAAGCTGGAATTGACAAGTCATAATTAGTGACATTGAGATAAAAATACAAATGACATAAGTAAAAATTTCGTGTGTCGTCATGAATTTTAGCCGATTACATTTTATGTCACAATTATGTCTTTATTTACCAAAGTGTGAAAAGGTTTTTTTGTTTTGTTTTGTAGTGGATATGGGCTTCTATAAAACATTGTAGGGTTTTAAATTTTAATTTAATTTGTAGGGTATTAAAAATCTGGAGATTGCAAATTATTTTAATATTATGGCCAATGACCCATAAATAATAAATAAATATATTAATATATAAATGAAATAATATAATATAAATGACATAAATTAAAAAACACTAAAAATTCAAGTCACTTAAATTACAAGTAAATAATAAATATATACATAATTGAAACAATACAAACAATACATAATTGAAATAAAATCTACATAAAAATAAACACAAAACCAAAAAATAATTTTAAATATGAAAAGTAAATTTAGGTTTCACAGCAATGTACAGTATGAAAAATGGATACAGTGTTATTACATTATTACTAAACTAAATCTGAACACCATTAAAAAAAAGTACATTATTTAAAATAAACTTGGGGTCTAGGGGTATGATTCTCATTTGAGGTGCGAGAGGTCTCAAGTTCAGATCCCGGACGAGCCCCCAATTGTTACGACCCCGTCCAGAGTAAAGCCGCAACATAAACTGAAATCAACAATCAACGATCCTTTATACATTTATTTACAGAACCACAAATTGAAAGCACAACTTCAGGGGTGAGCAAAGGCTAAAACAACAAACAAACACCAAGCTAGCTCCTAAGAGAAAGGACTAAATTCCCTAACTAAAGTCGATCAAAGATGATCAGTTGTTTATAACCACATCATCACAATATACAATATTTAGAGTGTAGCAAGGTCTGTCATGTTGTAATACTTAATTACAATAAAAACATAACCAAACATAGTTTTTCTTGTCTTTATCACACCATTCCCATCAGTGGTGGCGATTTACGACTACACGTGCGACAAAGAAGATGAGCTATCCTTCCAGGAGGGGGCGATCATTTACGTCATCAAGAAGAATGACGATGGCTGGTTCGAGGGCGTGATGAGCGGGACCACGGGTCTTTTCCCCGGAAACTACGTGGAGTCCATCATGCATTACGCAGACTGAGCCACCGGGTGGCGCCACTGCTCCTCTGTCCATCATCTTCCTCATTCTTTTGAGTGCGCACATACACACACACACAAACACATATGAATTCAGCTACACTACATCATCCACAGGCTTGTTGCAGACAAACAGACTGAGAGCTGCAGGAAAAACTGCAGCGGTGAAGATTTTAACAGAAAAAAACTATTGTATAAGATAAATACATTAGGAACATTTATTCATCTCTTAATTTCAATCTCTTAGAAACATGTATCAGAAAAGTGTTGGTTTGCTTGACTTGTGTTGATAGTGATCGCTTTGCTTTCGCTCCTATCCGTCTCTACTCTGGAGGAATGGGTCTGACAAGTAGAAGGACAGTTGTACATTCTCATGTCATCACGGAATTGGAAGATGGCCATCTTGGATGTGCATGTTCCTTTTACATCACCTCTTAACCGTGTGCTGTCCACTGACCAGCAACTGACAGAAAAGCTTTTGCCAAGAATGCCAGAACGGGGATTTTATGCATATTGTTGTGCCAGGTAATAAGGGAGAAGCATGGATTTCTTTAGTTTTTCTTTGTGTTGAGAGTTGGATTTCTTTTAAACCGTTACATTTCGAGTGCAGTTCAGTTTGATATCTTTAGCAGGAGGATATACCAAAGGATTTCAGTGGCGTTTGGGACCGACTACAACCTTAACGTACTTCTTTTTCACCATTCCTTTATAAGATTTTATTGCTTGAAATATTTGCAAGTATGTGTATTCTTTGTATGTATGATAAAAAGAAAAAAAAAACACTATTAAATATGTTCAGGAAGTTTGTGCCATAAAGAAATGTTCGTTGATGGTCATAGTTTTGGACATTAGAGGTTGTTGAATCTCAGCACCGGATGTGGTGTTCTTCAGGACGAACATGTGTATTGTGATCTTTAACCTCCGATTCATCCCTTTGACCAACTGTGGACTTAAAAGATACAAGACTATTCTATATGTATGTTCTATATTGATTTATATGATAGAAATACTATTGTGTTGATGTATGACTGGTGTAGAGACGAGAACCCCATTTATCTGCAATAACAAAGGCACAGTTAGAAAGTCCTTAGTCAACGAGTTATAGATTTTTAAAGCACAAGAGATAAACGTGATCTTAGGGAGACCTTATAAAATGTGAAGAACTGATTTTTGAATGAAGAGATGTTAAAAAACAGAAACCAGCCCAAGTTTTAAAGTATCCTCATACCCACATGCAGATAATGTGGAACAAAGTGTACTAATGCACAGAGACTTTTTTTTAATCAAATTCTTTGATGTCTATATGTAAGCGTGTGTGTGTGAATCGATCGATTTCACTGGATCATTGGTGAATGACTTGTCTGTGTGCAAATCTTTATTTTCAATGAACGGTCTGTGGTGAGGGTGAGTCTTGCATGTTGATCATTTCTGTGATTTTCCTGCTGATGGAGAATAAACTGGATATTTCTGGTCTACTTGTTCACACTTCCTCAAGTTCAAGAATCATATAATGAGAATGTGTTTTTACTAATGCACAATGCCATTCCAAGGTCTTTTCTGCATCTTATTCACATTTACAAAAATCTGTCAGTTAAATGTGTAATATTCAGCATCATTGCTCCAGTGATCAGTGTCACATGATGCTTCACAAATCAATGCTCAAGAAGCAATTCATATCAATGTTGAAAACAGTTGTGCTGCTTAATATTTATGCATAAACCATGATATTAATTTCTGCTAGTCACTAAGTCAACATTTCTCATTTTCATTTAGCTGACCTGAAGGCACTTCACTAAAACTGAAACATGAAACTACACTGACACGTAAAAAAAAAAAAAAAAAAGGAAAAGAAAAATGACAAAATTACTAAAAATATGGAAACAAAATATTAAATTCAAAATACTTATAGAAACTATGATAGTATTTACATGACACTAAAAATAGAAATGAAGACAAGCAAACTGAGTGGTCAAATTTTTATTAGTATTAACATGTTTAACGTTGAAACCTTTTGGGTTATGTGTAAAGTTTAAATCATTCCAACACATGTTGAACTTGGTAGACATTTTAGTCAATTGAAACAACCTTTACATATTTCATCCATCAGTCTACCCCTCAATACCTCGGCAGTCCCTAAATTACATAATACACATTTTATAAGTCTGCAGTTTAACAAGTTAAGATATTTAAGATTTAAAAAAATGTTCTGCATTCTCTAAATCTGATCCAAGATTTTACTTCTCTACTAAAGGATGTTTTAACAGTGTATTAACTTACAGCAGAGCAAAATTGTTCCTTTAAAATAAAAGTATAGACTTAAGTGTAACTAATACAAAAATCAATTCTGTGTATTTTCGACATGTAATAACTGGCCATATATCACAAATCTCTAACCAAATATATTTTCCAGTATATAATCTGGTATCTGTGACAATTCACAGTTTTAAATGTACACTAAACATGTGCATCTTTGATAGATTTCATTGGACATTTATCCTCTGCGAGTCCTTCCCTCTGCCATGATCAACTTGCTGCTAGTTACTTTCATACATTACACCCCGCACACACTTAACAGAAACCCAGACACAGGAAAATGGTAACTAAGAGAGAGAAACTGGTCCAAATGTTTGCCTACACACAAATGTTTCTATGAATTATATTGCTCTTGGCATTCAGTCTCATTACAGAGAAACAAATCGGAGAGAAGCACACACTCCCACGCACACAAACAGAAGAGGCTTAATGGAAGGAGAGGAAGGGTCAGAGTGGAATTTGTCAAAAGTGGATTTATCTTGTTACCCAGCTGTCTTTACTCCCGCTACGGCTCACAGATAAGAGTCTCCACCACAAACTTGTTCTCAAAGTGGAGAATCTTGTGGCAGTTGAGAGCCTCTCGCTTCTGGATACCTGTGAAAAGAGAAATGGTATGGTGAATGTATGTGGCTTGTTTCAGAGCTCAATATCTGATTTTTGTGTCAACGTGTACTCAAGTGAAAAAAAAAAAAAAAAACTTTAAATTACATTATATTTATATATATGTTTATATGAGACTGGTAAGATTTTTTCTATTTTTTTAAAGTACTCTCTTATGCTCACCAAGGCTACATTTATTTGATTAAAAAATATACAGTAAAAAGTAATACTCTCAAATATTCCTAAAGTTTAAAATATTTGTTTTCTATTTTAATATAATATATTCCTGACAAAGCTGAATTTTCAGCATCACTGCTCCAGTCTTCAGTGTCACATGATCCTTCAGAAATCATTCTAATATGCTGATTTACTGCTAAAGAAACATTTCTTATTATCAATGTTGAAAACAGTTGTGCTGCTTCATGAAGAATCCATGATATTAATTTCTGCTTTTCATTTAGTTTACCCTGATGTACTAAAACAACTAAAACTGAAATATTTACACAGACATTTTTAATAAAGGAATAGAAAATAAAAAATTCTAAAAACTCAAATTAAATTATATTATATTATATATATATATATATATATATATATAAAATCAATGCTGAAAACAGTTGTGATGCTTAATATGTTTGTTGAACTTGTGATACTTTTTCCCCCCCGGATGCTCTGAAGTATAGAAAATTTGAAATTAACAGCATTTATTTAAAACAGAAAATCTGTAAATTGCAAAAGAATACATTGGAAATCTATGATCTGTGGATATATGAAAATGTACATTATTTTGACCTTATTTTATTTAATTCTATCATTTTGTTTCAGTGGTTTTGATAGTTTGGAATGTCTTTTTTTTGTTGTTGTTCAAACCAAAGCCAATAAATATATTTAAAATAAATAAAATATTAACATATTTTTTGTAACATTATAAAACACCATTTAAAAAAACGTCCTAGTAAAGACTCATTAATTAGTCAAAAAGTCTTAATTGGCAAATATTGTTTGTAACGGTTAGTGCGTAATCAATATAAGACCAATGGGATGCTCGTCAGAAGTATAGATGGATGCATGTGGTTACCAAAAACAGTCTCTCTGCGCTCCAGCATGTAAGTGTCTCTCCCTCTGCAGAGGCCATAGATGAAGTAACCCAGCTGATCCACATGCTCCAGCTTCCCGGTCACTACCATCTGTTCACGCACCAGGTAGGACTGCGGCAGGTATGTTCCTGCCTACAAACACAACAGAAGTCACACGGTCACATGTTTGAACTCCAGACTAAAACTGCATTGCAAAGCCTTGCCAGTTGACAACCTAGACTTCATTTCTGGGCATTATTCATAGTGTCCAAGTAGGCAATTCATGAGGTTTTATGGCAGACTAAAGGACGGCTATTTTGAAGAAGCTCAAATATAAGATAGCAGTGTTGCTGCAGTTACCTTGATGTTGACAAGAAGCTCCAGGAAGTCTCTGGGCGGCATCACAACAGAAGTGTTGAGAGGAATGACGTAGCATTTGTTCAAACGCAGATCCAGATACGCTGTCAGTCTCTAAAAGCAGAGACAGAAAACCAGCAAGTAACTATTTTGGCAGAAGTAGTTTATTTTTGGGAATCTGATGAAATTGTGTGTAAATGTATGGCTTTGTGAGGGAGATAAATATCTGCTCTCACCCTGTTGAAGTCATGAACGATGTCAGCAGGGTCACTGTCGCTGAACTTGGGCACCGGGATGTTAATGAGCTCCACCCCCTCATCCTCCAGAACCCTCACTCTCTCCTCAACCCTCTTGTATGCGGCTGGCAAATCCATGTCGGTTTCCTCCTGGCTGTCCTGCATCTTGTAATTTTCCTCACGGTAGTTCACCCCACAGAAATACATCCTCTCCTCCTGAAGACCATTATTAATTTTATTATAAACTGCCTTAACTTGGTTTTTATTGAATTTTAGTTTTGTTTTCTACAGTCGTGCCCAAACGTTTTGAGAATTACATAAATATTAGTTTTCAAAAAGTTTGCTGCTAAACTGCTTTTAGATCTTTGTTTCAGTTGTTTCTGTGATGTACTGAAATATAATTACAAGCACTTCATACGTTTCAAAGGCTTTTATCGACAATTACATGACATTTATGCAAAGAGTCAGTATTTGCAGTGTTGGTCCTTCTTTTTCAGGACCTCTGCAATTCGACTGGGCATGCTCTCAATCAACTTCTGGGCCAAATCCTGACTGAGAGCAACCCATTCTTTCATAATCACTTCTTGGAGTTTATCAGAATTAGTGGGTTTTTGTTTGTCTACCCACCTCTTGAGGATTGACCACAAGTTCTCAATGGGATTAAGATCTGGGGAGTTTCCAGGCCATGGATCCAAAATTTCAACATTCTGGTCCCCGTGCCACTTAGTTATCACTTTTGCCTTATGGCACGGTGCTCCATCCTGCTGGAAAATGCATTTTTCTTCACCAAACTGTTGTTGGATTGTTGGAAGAAGTTGCTGTTGGAGGGTGTTTTGGTACCATTCTTTATTCATGGCTGTGTTTTTGGGCAGAATTGTGAGTGAGCCCACTCCCTTGGATGAGAAGCAACCCCACACATGAATGGTGTCAGGATGCTTTACTGTTGGCATGACACAGGACTGATGGTAGCCCTCACCTTTTCTTCTCCGGACAAGCCTTTTTCCAGATGCCCCAAACAATCGGAAAGGGGCTTCATCGGAGAAAATGACTTTGCCCCAGTCCTCAGCAGTCCATTCACTATACTTTCTGCAGAAGATCAATCTGTCCCTATGTTTTTTTTGGAGAGAAGTGGCTTCTTTGCTGCCCTTCTTGACACCAGGCCATCTTCCAAAAGTCTTGGCCTCACTGTGCGTCCAGATGCGCTCACACCTGCCTGCTGCCATTCCTGAGCAAGCTCTGCACTGGTGGCACTCCGATCCCGCAGCTGAATCCTCTTTAGGAGACGATCCTGGCGCTTGCTGGACTTTCTTGGACGCCCTGAAGCCTTCTTTACAAGAATTGAACCTCTTTCCTTGAAGTTCTTGATGATCCTATAAATTGTTGATTTAGGTGCAATCTTAGTAGCCACAATATCCTTGCCTGTGAAGCCATTTTTATGCAATGCAATGATGGCTGCACGCGTTTCTTTGCAGGTCACCATGGTTAACAATGGAAGAACAATGATTTCAAGCATCACCCTCCTTTTAACATGTCAAGTCTGCCATTCTAACCCAATCAGCCTGACATAATGATCTCCAGCCTTGTGCTCGTCAACATTCTCACCTGAGTTAACAAGACGATTACTGAAATGATCTCAGCAGGTCCTTTAATGACAGCAATGAAATGCAGTGGAAAGGTTTTTTGGGGATTAAGTTAATTTTCATGGCAAAGAAGGACTATGCAATTCATTTGATCACTCTCCATAACATTCTGGAGTATATGCAAATTGCTATTATAAAAACTTTAGCAGCAACTTTTCCAATTTCCAATATTTATGTAATTCCTTAAACTTTTGGCCACGACTGTAGTTTTAAGTTCACCTTTAACTTATCCTTTTAATGCAAAAACTAAAAAACAAAACTAAAATACAATAAAACCAAGTTAAGGCATTTTTTTTTTTTTACTAAATGTTTTCATGAAGGAATTTTAATTTCATACTGAATCTATGTTTGGACTTTTTATTGCATTACATTTTGAAGTAAATCTTACATTTAATACTATGTAAGATACTATGTTAAGGATCCGACAGATTCACATATTTACTCTGAGCTCTCATGTGGTGCAGCTGATGGAAATGACTCTCTCACCTCTATGAAGTAATACCTGTACAGGTAAGCTCCGCCCACAACCACGCCAGACAGAATGAGGGCCAGACCCAAACACATGCACCAGCACCAGCCCCTGGACTGCTGCCTGATACGTAGACCGTCCTCCACATCCTTTAAACACACACAAAGAAAAATTAACTATATGCTCCTAGTAAAAAGTAAGTTTCTTTAAGCAGTTGATGACTTCAAGAATGCATGCTACATTTATTCTTATGTTAGCTTTGGTATAGACATATAATCTAAATTTTCATGTATTATATGGTCTCCTCTATGACGCCATGTGTTCAGGAACCGTGTTTTTGTTTACAACTGTTCACAGTTTTCTCTCTACAATCCCCAAAGATCCCACTTCACTTGAGCACCTGCATGTGTTTATTTGTTAAAGGAGAGAGTTTTCATAGATGTGATCTGTGAGTGCACTTAGTCTGGATGTGGCTTTGTTCAAAATAATTGCATTGTGTGCAACAGATACTGGGAAATGTCCATCCTTCCTCCAGAGACCAACAGGAACAAACAAAGGAGTACATTTCAGCTGGAAATGTCTATAATATACAGAAAGGTTTGTTTACAGGTGTGTCTGAGGGATGCAGTCTGGGCTCAATTTCCCACGACAATGCTGCAATTTAATTTCATTATAATTTAGTCTAGTCATCATTAGCTCTCCTCTAGTTCAGTAAACACCAACCTCCTGATCTTCCACAGACACATTTCAGATTGTGTCTGTTTGAAATGATTAGGGCTGCAAACACTAATCAATGAAAACAGTCAACTAACACATTTTATTATCAATTAGTCTGGTCTGTGACCGTATTTAAATACAATGTTTATAATATTTTTTTGTTAGACATGAAACTATATAGTATGTGAAATAATTTATATAGTGCATTAGGCATAATTACAAGCAACTAGGCTAAACATAAACCAAACCCTGACCTTATTTCAATATAATATCATACATAATACTATAATTTTACTCAGTATTTATTTGTGTAATTACACTGTAATAAGACACCTTAAAATAAAGTACAAAATGAAATTGTGCACACACTTACACACACACTATATATATATATATATATATATATATATATATATATATATATATATATAGAGAGAGAGAGAGAGAGAGAGAGTGAGAGAGAGAGAGAGAGAGAGAGAGAGATAGAGAGAAAGAGAGAGAGATAGATCGGAGGAAGTTTGCCACTCCACTTTTTTTGGAAATAGGCTCATTCTCCAACCCCCCCAGAGTTAATAAAGTTTTACCATTTTTTAATCCATTGAGCCGATCTCCAGGTCTGGCGATAGCACTTTTAGCATAGCTTAGCTTACATCATTGAATCCTATTAGACCAGTTGCATCACGTTCAAAAAGGACCAAAGAGTTTCAATATTTTTCCTATTTAAAACTTGACTCTCCTGTAGTTATATCGGGTACTAAGACCAGCGGAAAATGAAAAGTTGTGATTTTCTAGGCCAATATGATTAGGAACTATACTTCAGTTCCGGCGTAATAATCAAGGAACTGTGCTGCCGTAACATGGCCACAGCAGGCGTAGTGATATTACGCAGTCCCTGAAAATAGTTCCCAGCTAGTTTTTGTAGTTGCAGCCATAGACACATAAATACTTGTATATGTCTGTGGTTGCAGCAATAGCAGTGTTGCTGGGAACTATTTTCTAATAGGATTCAATGATGTATGCTAAGCTAGGCTAAAAGTGCTATCGCCAGACCCGAAGATTGGCTCAATGGATTCAAAAACAGTAAAACTCATTTTATTAACTCTGGGGGGGTTAATAAAATGATAATTTTATTAATTATCTGTGCAGGTACAACAAAAAAAACTTCCAAAATCATCCTAATGCCATGTTCGACAAAATGCGTTTGCATTTTCTATCATTTTAGATTGTATTTCTTTCTATTTAACTGCATTTACCCAAATGCACTGATATCCTATGTTCAAGTGGCGCTCTGGTTGCATAAATGCCCTTCCTGTTTTGGAGTTTGTGAAAAATTAGTTGATAACAAAAGGCTTCAAAGATTCACTCACACTTTACACACAAACACAGCGGTTTCAAATACACCCGGACACACACACACAGACACACACTGCAGATTACGGCTTAGCTAACAGAGGCCATCTTTGTTTAAATAACCAGAGCCTTCAGGAGTTTCTTGAAGGAACAAAGATAGCTGTTTTTGGTAGTCGGTTCCAGCCACAAGTTCAGTGAGGCTTTGATCAACTGTGTGACAGAGGATTTTAGACCACACAGCACAAACTTTTCAGCTTATCTCATGATGAATTGGTACCTTTTAACTGATTTAGATAAGAATTAGAGTCTCCGATTGCTAGAAATGTCTAAAGGTAAGGATCATTGCTCCATGCATGAAATCTTCTGAATAAATTTCTCCTTCTGAAATGCTCCTTGCTGAAACAGTGCCAGTGAGATCAGGCTGCACTGTCGGTCTGATAGCAGTGGCAGTGTTTCAGCAGACACCACAGTGTCTTATGAATGATTCACGACCTCTTCTTCTTGATTATCAACCCAATTCACACACTAGGCACTGACTCATCCTCAGTGGCAGCTGATGATCGTATTTGAGGAACAGAAGCAGCCAGACGGTGCATGCATCTGAGTGGGCTGGTCTCACCCTTATGAAAGTCTCCCACGATAGACTGGTTAAACATGTCTTTCCTCTTCCTGATTTTACTATGTTTACAACTGCAACCTTTTCAGGAAGTGCAAGGGACAAATGTACAAACCCAGAAACCTTTAAATGCTAATCTCATTTTAAAATGAACTTGTGTTTAATTTTAAATATTGCATTGACTGCACAGACATAAATCAGGCTGCTTGAACAAGCATTTAAAATTGAATGTTTTATTGAATTTTTTATATATATTTCTGAACATTGCATGTGCATGTATTAGGAATCTTGATGGAAAATATCTCAAAAGTGCAACGCGATAAGATTTGTGTATTTATCCTGGTGTTTGTGTTGAACTGTCGGCCATTTTCCTGTAAGCTCAAAGCTGTCTGACACTCTCTCTCTCTCACTCACTCACTCACACACACACACACACACACACACACAAGGCAGGAGATGGCTTCCCTCCACACACACAAAAACAAAACTATCTGACAGAAAATACGGTTACAATCCTCAAAGTCCAAACAAACACTGTTGTAAACAACGTCTATGATCCGGTCAAACAACAACGTTTTTTTTTTATGTAAAAAAATACTTTGTTTTAATTTAATGTTGTCATGTTTATCTCTACACTTTGGCCGACCACCATTACAAAAAATAAACACGTTAAGAATTTAATGGTTTAAAGTAACGTTGTTTTTAATCTCAATGTCCGGTTATCGTTAGCGTTTGTGCTAACAAAACTCACCACATCCTGAGGGATCAAAGCTTCATCCTTCTCTTCCTTATTTAAATCCTTTTGTCCGAGAGCGGAGTTGAAAGCGAGTTTCACCATATTGTGCAACTGGAATTAGTTTTGTCTATTCCTTTTTTCACCGAACTATAAGCGAAAGCTTGGCAAAGCCGACGACCTCTCTGTTTACACTGCGCTGCTTATCAACTTGCTGTGGCGCATTTAGGTCGAGACGACCGGATTAATACTGTGTTCATTAATGAACAGAAAGGGGGCGCTGTTTCCACCAAATACAAATATCATCGTTTGTTTTGTTTTAATGTTACGTTTTCAATGTAATAAATATATTACATGATCGCACAATATAATATAATATAATATAATATAATATAATATAATATAATATAATATAATATAATATAATATAATATAATATAATCAATTCACGGATAGGGGGCGTGGTTTGAAAAAAAGAAAAGAAAGACTGTCCAACCTACCAGGTAATGTTTATTTGAGTGCAGGTAAGATTTATGTGGAAAAAAACTATATGTTGCGAAATCCTTGCAGTAGTATTGCAAAATGCAAAGGGTGTTGTCTGGTGGGAATGGATAAGAGTAAGTTATGCCAGAAGAAGTTATGACGCAATATTGGTAACACTTAACAATAAAATACAATTCATTATTAATATAATTAAATTAATATAATAGATAATATTCATATAATATTAAATTCAATAAAATAATCCAATTAATTATAGGTAAATGTTATTTTATTACTTGAAATATTAAAATTTATATGTAGAAATTAGCTTTAAGCAAAATGTAATACTTTAAATGTATTGCTCTTGGGATACCTAATGCATTCAGTAATGTTAACAAATCTGACCTTATTGTAAACTGTTACCTAAATATTTTAACATAACATCACCTATAACATGTTCAATGCAGACTTTAATGGCATGTACATTATAAATATCTGACTGAAAATAGTCAGTTTAATAGACTTAGATAGTTTAATACATGTGTGTTCAATGAAATCATTATGCTACTGAGAAGCTGGAATAACATTCAATAATGAATTAATTATGCATTACAGTCAATCTCAAAGTACAGTACGTCAGTCTAACAACAGGACATGTGTCCTTTCATCAGGTCAAAGCTCTCTTCAAAATGAGTGAGAAAAGGTCTAAGGTGAGTCAGGGAGTGATAAGATTGATTTCTTAATTACAGAAACGCCTTTAACTCTTTTTCTGAATGACTGAATGTCCTGCTGCCTCAAGCTGACTAAGGGCAAGAATAGCTGCTCTTCGGGGGGAAATCTTCCCACTGCCTCCATGTCCAACCTGAGAAAGAAGTACCTAAGGAATCTGAATATTTCAGTGAAATACTGCAGCTTGCCATTTGGGCAAATACAGTTAAATAATAAAATATAAATCACTAATGTTTCAGTATTACCTAGTGTTCCTGTAGCTCAAGCGGTAGAGCATTGCGTTAGCAAACAAGCAAGCGCAAGGTTGGGGGCTTGATTCCCCGGGAACACATGATAGGTAAAAATTGATAGCCTGAATGCACTGTAAGTTACTTTGGATAAAAGCGTCTGCTAAATGCATAAATTAAATTAATTAAAATTAAAACCTACACTTTTTTACAACAAAATAACTTGCCAAATAAGCATTTAGAGCTTTATAAAAAAAAAACCATGCCATCATTATCTTAAACATTTTAATATTTTCTCAAAACTGTTAAAACCTGTTGTAATGGTGACTGCCAAGTTGGTGTGAGACAGGGAATAGTCTCACATGACAGATTTTTATCACTATCACGAATGATCTGTGGGTGGGCCATCTGGGCCTGAGACTACACAGGCAACAACACATTCAAAGAAATGGTTTACCTTCATTCTTCTCTGGCTCTGAATTAACTGGTTCAGCTGAGAGAGACCTGTCCAGTTCTTCCTGCATGATGACTGTGACATAATAATGGTAGTTTTCCTCCAGTTTGATGGAGTTGATGACGGATGCAAAGCAAATGTTCTTCAGTCAGATGCCAGCTTCCTCCATCACCTCTCTGGGCACAGTCCTCAGGTTTCTCTGATAATTCCAATTAATTCACATGCAACCTGTATGTTTAAATGCACTAGCATATAAGAAAAGTTAACATGAATAAAGCAGGAATTAGGAACATAAACGTCTTTCTAATTTGATACAGTAATGTTAACATCAGTAAAAGGCAACACGGATGCACTTCTGTGACAGTGAACTCACCCAAATTCAATGTGACCTCTTGGTGACTGTTAGGTGCCTTTCCCAATTTTGGTTTTTCTTTTTCCTAACAAGACACATCCTGGATTGGAGTAGTCTAACACAAAAAACAATTTCCACAAAAGTCCAATTCCAGGACGTTTGAGGATGGGTTTTCCATTTTGAATAGCCTCGGACATTGTATTTAAACTGTGTTAAAACGAACAGTTATATAGTGGTAATCCAAACTTTATATGACCTTAATTATTTACTTGGAGTACCATCTGAGACTTAAGCCAAGATCTAACCTTTCAATAATACAAAAATAAAATTACAAACAGTAATAAACAAAATCACTCTTTATTGTATTGTACAAAGTAAAATACTGCATTTTTACAGTTTTAAAACTGTAAAATTAAAATGATGTACACTGTAGACATCTTATTTCCATTAATGCTGTCTTTCTGTTATAGCTTCTCAAAAGGCATACCTAGATCTTGACAAGGTGGATGAAACATTAATAGATCTGCTTAAATATAATTTGTGGGTAAAACATACATTTGTGAATAAATCCATTTTTGAACGATATGCACATGATTCAATAACTTTTCACAACGCACAAAAAGACACTCACTTGCTGCCATCTACTGGCGTACGGATGTAAAGAGTCACTGAATCAATCTTTTAGGTGAGCGGCCGCACTGAAAAGATTCGAGTCACTGGACTGAATCAAACCCTTTTCAGTTAGTAAGAGGGAGGGACATGTGCAATCATGCTGGGAATTAATCCACATGAGCATAATTAAGCAACTGTTTCTGAGTCTAAATTTACCTATATCTTACTTGGTAGATTACTCTCCTGACAGAAAGCATACCTTTCACGATCTTGTTGAAGATTGTGCAATGTGAGATTTACAAATGGTAGTTAATCATCTTAATTTCCAAAGTAAAGCGAATCTTTATCACAGTAAACACGTGAACTGATTTTAATAGTTAGCTTTGGTTCATGGGGAAGGAAATAGCCAGCTGTGATTCTCGATGCGGAGTTGCGCAGTTGACGTACGTCTTGACGCAGGCGCGCCCAGTCATTTGTTTCTCTGCTGCGCTGCTTGAGCACAGAAAAACATGGCGACGTCCCTGATTTGTGGCCGGTTGTCCGCTGGACTGAGGAATTCCGGCTCCAGGACGAATTTAAGCTCGGCAGCTAAGGTCAGCTTTGCGAACACCCATTAGATACCTTTATCCGACTGTCATTTGTGAAGCTGCTTGGTTTTTTGATCACGTTTAATGACCCCAAATGGGCGATTTTCCTTTGACATTAGCCTTCAGGCTAACTGCCATCATTATTAGTAATGCTTGGATTAGCAAACCTATTCATTATCTACTGAGCGGATGCTCTTTTGTAGTTAGACAGATCCAAGTTGAAATATCTGGTAGTTTAGTGTGAAATTTACGTGGTTAATTAAAGTTTGTAGTTTGTTTATATGATTATCATTCACACTGTACCTGTCATCTGCCTTTTCGAGTTAACGTTGACCTACATGCACAGAGGGCCAGACTGTTTTGTTTCACTTCAGTGTTTCTGTTGAAAGTCTAAGTTAACCCTCAAACCACTCAGATCTGCAAATATGCCTGTTATAATGAACAAAGTGATAGACAGTGTTTTTAACGATAATCCTTCCTGAATCATATAAATTTCATATAATAAATGTCGAAATATTTGGTCAGTAGAGGGTTGTACCCTTGAGTAAAACACACAGGTTGCTCCATAAAGCACTATTCCTGTATTGAGTCTACAGTATGTCACTTTGGATCATCGCAAATTATTAATCAGTAATTAATTAGTCAGTTAATCATCTTTGTATTGCTGGCGCAGACAGTCTGTTTCAATAGGTGTTGTAATTCCACATATTCTGATATCCCATTCCCATATATTACTGTAAGACTCTTGAATTTGCTTGGCTTCTACTAAAGTATGTTAAGTGTTCATCTATTGAGCAAGGGAAAGGGAGAATCCCTTTTCTTGTAAAGCTGAGACTTTGCTTGTTCTTGTTTCCGTTTGTAATTTGCATTTAGCAATCTACAAAAGTTAGTGTTTGCAGTGTAAATATGACCATGGCTTTGTAGCCACAGTATCCCTTGGTTTAATCTTATTTGGCAGGGTGTACATAATTTATTTGTGTTGAATTTAATGTCCATTTTCTGTCTTTACTTTAAATTACCAGGTGTTCGGTGGGACATCAGGTCTATTTGGTAATCATGGGAACCAGTGGTCTCCAATGCTGTCAGTGCAGCAGCAGAGGAACCTCTCCCTGCATGAATACATGAGCATCGGACTGCTGAAGGAAGCGGGCATCTCTGTGCCTGCGGGTTTGGTGGCCAGCACGCCTGATGAGGCTTATGCTGTTGCCAAGCAGATCGGTAAGAACTCATGAACATATGCTGGGCATTAATTGAGGAAAGTTGTCGATACTTATTCTCAAAGGGATGCAGGCTGCATAACTGTTCCATAACATATGCACATTTGTATTTTTCACTGTTTACATAATTTAAACATTGGAGTGATCTTGAGTAGTATTTCAACAAAGCATATATAGATTTAGGGAATACCATTGCCAATGCTTTTACATAGGTCAGATTACAGAGTTTTGAACAGGACAGCCAGATCACCCTATGTAAGGTTCTTAAATTTGCTGTGTTTCAGCTGTTGTGCTGTTTTCAAACACGCTGCAGTCTAAACATAGATTCGTGCCACCTCTGGAGAATGTGGCTACCCTAACCTTTAATCTAACTGTCAGAATATAGGCAGCACCTGCACAGACCCATGATGGACAGGCAGTGCTGTTAGCTGGAATACAGGAGGGTAGGGTGTCACAAACATGGAGGAACTAGTATAAGACTGAGAAACATGTAGCTTAAGAGATTGGGTTTACGTGACCAATTAGTTTGAATCTTGGTGTGTCTCAGATCAGCATAATATTGGAATTCACTCCTTAACTTGCTGTTTCCAAATTAATAATCATTTGCTGTGCATTTCATTTCTGGTAAATGCCCTGAAATGTACATTAAGGGTTGCAAAAAGTGGAAGTGTTTTGTTTGCAGAATTGCAACATGGACAAAGCTGGAAATATGCATGGTTTCAAAATGTAAAATCAGCAGTTTAATGTGGGGTACTTCCCTTTTGCAGAGCTCCAACATGGTACAACTTTAAAAGGGTTCGTTCACCAAAAGCTGAAAATTCTGTCAGTATATACTCACCCTCTTCTTGAAGTCTAAATCCTATAACGGATGTTCTGTGGAGCACAAAATAAGGTTCATCAGAATATTCATGCTGCTGTTTTCCATACATTGAAAGCAATCATGGAAAGACTTAATTCCAGAAAATAAGACAACAGTAATATTGTGAAATAACTTTTAAAATGTAAATAATTATCTGTGATGTCAAAGCTGAATTTGTTTGCAATCATTACTCCAGTCTTCAGTGCCACATGATCTCTTGAAAATTATTCTGTTATGATGATTTGGAGCTCAGGAAACATTTCTTATTATTACCAATGTTGAAAAAAGTTGTGCTACTTAATATTTTTGTGGAAACTGTGATATATGTTTCAAGGATTTGTTGCTGACTAGAACGTTCAAAAGAACAGCATTTATTTCAAATATAAATATTTTGTAACATTATGTCTTCAATGTAACATTTTATAAATCTAATGCATTCATGCTGAATATATTTATTTAAAAAAAAAAAAAAAAAAAATTGCCTTAAACTTGACCAGTAGTGAAGAACAGTCAAATTCAAGCCATTAGGCAGGAAAAAGGCAGCATGATCATTTTGCTCAATATCTCCTTGTTTTCATAGATCTTTTGGGGTTGGAACCAAATTAGGTAAATGACATTTTTTTTTATTAATACAAATCTCAACCAATACCACTAGTAAAATATGTAGTTATGTCTGTTTATTGAAAAGTTGGCTTGTAAAGTTCCAACTCCCAGTCAAAATTGTATTAACTCCACCTTATTGTTTTTACCAAGCAGGCGGAATTGAGGCTTTCCTAAATCATTCTTATTGGCGTCATATGTCTGTTGTTTACAACTGGTTATGCAGTTTAAATCCTAGTGAATCAAAACTATTTAATCCTTCCCGGTCTGTTATGTGGCATTACATTTATCATAACAATCAGTTCCAGACTTTCATAAGCCCGTTCTGTGTGTCTGCACACCAGGTCTGTGCAGGTTTAGAGACTGTACCTAATTACAGTGTGACTCACTGGTTGAGCAGCTCTGTAGTGTATTTTTCATCTCTGTCAATTTAAGTGGTATTTGTTTGTTTGCTAACGGCCTTTGAGCGTGGCCATGTGTTTTGTGTACTTCTCTGTCTGTTTGGTTGGCATTATTCAAGGCTTTTTTCATTCTTGTTTATTCTTTCTCTTTTTTTTCAGGCTCTAAAGACCTGGTGGTTAAAGCCCAAGTGTTGGCGGGTGGTCGAGGCAAAGGCTCTTTTGAGGGAGGATTGAAAGGCGGAGTACGAATTGTTTACTCGTGAGTGTTTGTACCTGCTTTATTGTTCATCACTTTATTACTTTTCCAATTTCCCTTTTGTCTTCTCACTTTCATTGTGTCTGCAGACCAGAGGAAGCGAGAGATATCTCCTCTAAGATGATTGGCAAGAAGCTGTTCACTAAGCAGACCGGAGAGGCAGGGCGGATCTGTAACCAGGTGTTTATCTGTGAGCGCAGATACCCACGCAGAGAGTATTATTTTGCCATCACCATGGAGAGGTCCTTCCAGGTGAGAGGACGGTACTGTGTTTTATCTATGAAACTGCCTTGCATATGTGTACATCCAAGTACATAAGTCTTTTTGCAAGCATTCAAAAATGACATCACCAATCTACATGCTGCAGTAAGCAGAATGGCCAATAGAGGGCAACTTTTATTGTGTTGTGTCCTGAAATGCCATCACTTTACTGGTTTCACCTGGCCTTAAAATGATCACATAGGTTCTGCTTCACCCCCTACAGGGCCCTGTACTGATTGGCAGTTCTCAGGGAGGCGTGAACATTGAGGATGTGGCTGCAGAGAATCCCGATGCCATTGTGAAAGAGCCTATTGATATCATGGAGGGAATAAAGATGGATCAGGCTATTAAGGTGAGGTGCAGAGTATAATATAGCTCTGTAAGACAGTTCCCACACTGGCCCCTGCTTGAAAAATGCTTTTATTCTTCTTTTTCGCTCTCTCTATTTTAGGTGGCAGAGAAGATGGGTTTCCCCCCTGCATTGATCAATGAAGCTGCAGAAAACATGTTGAAACTTTATGATGTGTTCATCAAGTATGATGCATCTATGGTAGAGATCAACCCAATGGTGGAGGATTCATCTGGCATTGGTACACAGAAGCAGACACCTTGCACTTTAGATCATTATGTATACATTTAAGAAGAACCCAGTCCTAGGGCTGCACAAAATAATATCAGTATCGTGAAATGGCTTTTTGGATAAATAATTATTGTCACTGTGGGTTTTAGAGTTAAACTTGACACTGTGTACATTTACATGTGTGCAGCTCATGATCTAGGGTTTGTTTCAGCATATCATAGCAGATTGGTTTGTTTACTGTGAATTGAGCCACTCTGAGATGATGAACCACTGTTATAATATAATATATACTGTACAGTGCCAGTCTTCACTCTGAAGACTCTCCAGGCTGTATTAATTTTTTTTTTTTAGAGTACAATAGTATTATTCCAAAATATTTGTTTTGTATATAACAATAATCACAAAAAAATGAGTACTTAAAAAAATATTGTTTTATAGTCATATTGAATAGGTCAAAAACAGTGGGAATGTGACCTATGAAAACTTGAAAAGTTGAAAATTTTGTAACGGAAAAAAAAACTTTTCACTTAATGGTCATGGAAATAGATTTGAGATAAGAAAAGAGTATACTGGAGTGTGAACAGCAAATGTTTAACCCAAATCACTGAAGTTAATGCGAACTCAAAATAGTAATTTTTCAGGTGTAATCTTTTTTTTTTTTCTGTGCTCCTCAACAAAATCCCCCCAGTCATTTTAGATTGGATAATAGTATCAAATAGAGCTATTCAAGATTCAATTTCAAAACAATTTCTGTGTTTTTTCAGGTCCAGTAAATATAGCAGAAAAACAAATGCAATGTCAGTTTATTCCAGTGTTGTGCAGCTCTACTCAACACTGTAATACTCTATAACAGGCTCATAGATTCTGCATTCATAGATGACTTCTTATGTGCTTTGCAGTGATGTGTATGGACGCTAAGATCAACTTTGACTCAAATGCTGCCTATAGACAAAAGAAAGTGTTTGACATGCGAGACTGGACCCAGGAGGACGTCAGAGACAGAGAGGCAGCCAAAGCAGACCTCAACTACATCGGCCTAGATGGCACTATCGGCTGTCTGGGTCAGTTCAAAAAGCCATGACCATCCATTAGTGAAACATTATCACAGCATTGAGTGGACGATTCAAAAACCAAACTCACATATCAGCATTCTTGATATATTTACGTTTATATATATATATATATATATATATATATATATATATATATATATTATAATGTGTAATATTAGAATTAAAGACCTTTATATATTGTATTTTGCACTTTTAGTAAGCTAGATATGATTTGTACCATTTTAATTAGTTTGAATATTGAATATGTGTGAGTCTATACATGCTATGTCATCTGTGTTTAGTCAATGGGGCTGGACTTGCTATGGCAACTATGGACATCATTAAACTGCATGGCGGAACACCTGCTAACTTCCTGGATGTTGGAGGCGGAGCCACTGCACAGCAGGTGACAGAGGCCTTCAAGCTCATCACATCTGATAAAAAGGTATTGTCATGATAAAAGGAATTACATTGGCTTCTGTGTTTATTGCGGCTATTTTTATTGCACCTCTCATGTCAGAAAAATGTTTGTCCCTAACAGGTCCAAGCTATTTTGGTGAACATCTTTGGTGGCATCATGCGGTGTGATGTCATCGCACAGGGCATTATTATTGCTGTAACTGACTTAGAACTGAAAATCCCCATCGTAGTGCGGTTACAAGGTGAGAGAGACCAAACTCAGTACTATGATTATGATTGATGGTGTGGGTGACTTTGATTAATTGAGAGGTGGAGGGATGATTTGAAACCCATTAAAGTATTTTCAGTTCCCATATTTCATTTAAAAGGTTGCTGATCTTAAAAACTGGATCATATTATCAGTTATGCCTGCAAGAACAAGCACTTCAGGTTTCCTTAAAAAATCACATGAATAGGACTTATCAGGCATATCAGAGGTTCTTGTGGTCATGGGAAAACCTGGTAATATTTGAGCATATTTTCAAATAGTTTTCAAGGCCTGGGAAAAAGGAAATGGCAAATGCAAATTACTATAGTAAATATAGATTTTTCTAGTTACACACTACTTTGTAATTTATGTCACTGGTTAGATGTTGCTTTTGTATAAAGTAATACTTAAGACGTTGATGCTTCAGTTTCTTTTTTTCAGAGAACCGTTAACCAGTTCACTGATTGGTCAGAATGGTGAAAAAAAGAAAAAGGTGTCTCATGTTTTCAGGTCCTTCATCTCACTCATTACGCTTGTCTGATCTCCAGGAACAAGAGTAGACGATGCCAAGGCTCTGATCGCTTCCAGCCCTCTGAAGATCCTGGCCTGTGATGATCTGGATGAGGCGGCCAAAATGGTGAGTTGCTCTTATTTATGCATGCATGCTAGCAAATCCAAAATGACATGAAGAAGAATCTACCCATCATGGTTTAGGAATCAAAATGGTAGTCCAAAGAAATATGAGATTTTAAAGGAGTTGTACACCCAAAAATAAAACAATCTGTCATCATTTAGTCGTTGTTCCAAACCCATATCACTTACTTTTGCGAGACAGGAGAAAATTTCCCACAACTTTACCTGCCATTAATGATTAAAATAGCAACATTTACTCTTTATTTGGGGGGGAATAAAGAATCAAAATTCACATCATGCATACACGTTTCAAACAAGGATCAGTTCATTAATAGTAGTTAATTCTTTAAGTTTCATGAACTAACAATGAAATATACTTTTACAGCTTTTAATAATCTTGGATCATATCAATTTCTATTTGTATTATTTTAATATTTCAAGTTATAAATAAAACATAAATGCATAATACGTCTCTCAGCTATAAATTATAAATGGCTTTAATGTTTTGTGAGTGAACAAACAAACAAATTATGAATAAATCATCTAGATTAATGCTGTGTAAAAAAGAAACAAAAAATTCATTGTTTATTCATGCTACCTAATACAATAACTAAGGGTAACAAAATACACCTGTGTCATTTAAAAGGGGAAAGTGTACAAAAGGAGAAATCAAAGAACATGTTGCAGGCCATAAATCTTTGCGTCGAACAGAATCAAATCAAATCTCATTATTACTATACAATGACTCTACAAACCAGATTTCCAGAGACAAGCAATGGAGTGATCATACAGCTGAACCGCTGGATGATCATGGCAGCCAAACAGAACATATTACTTTTTTTTTTTTATAAAGATGTACCGTTATGTAACAATCATTACTTTTAGATTTTTACTATTCAAATTTAGTACATTGTGTTATAATTAAATGGATCATAATTAAAGCTCAACTGTTAAACCATACCTTTCTCTCTCTCTCTTTCATATCTCTCTTTTCCTCTAGGTTGTAAAGCTTTCTGAAATTGTATCATTGGCTAAAGAGGCCCAGGTTGATGTCAAGTTCCAGCTGCCCATCTAACAAAGCAAACCTACAAGCCACATCACTATTCACACCATCTTACATGAACTGAATCTAAGCCCAGTACTTGTGCTTGTCTAGTCTCAGACCTCCAGTAGAGTTCTCCACAACCCCGTGTCCTGGTCAAGCTCCTGTCATCTCTCGTTTCTGTCTCATCAATGCTTTCAGATTGTTAAAGGACATGTGTGTCTGCATGGTACCACTTTCATTTCATGCAAATCAACCTCACCAGAGTGCAGAGCCCATCAAACCAGTCCACTAACATATTGTTGGATTTTTTTGGTTCCATTGGTTTAGATTGGGTCAGTGTTACTGCCTACTGTTGTTTTTTTCGTCAATGTTATCATTTGTTTGATTGCTTAAGTGGAGGATGTATTTATGTGGGACTGTATTTATACTGTTGAAATGTTCGGAGATCTGACTCTTTGGGTAAAGAATGTCTCGGACACATTGGTCCTATCTTTTGCCACATATGTATACACACACAGTATCATTAAAAGAAATTCCCACCCCCTCGTTCTTCATCCCTCCCTCCCCTCATTTTCTTTTCCGGCGGGAGGGAGTGTCGCTGCAGGACGTCTTCTCTGTTCTCCTGAAGAGAAATGCACCATTTCCCTTTTAAGTAAACGCACAAGCACTCACAGGGAATATGTGTGTTGTTGGTGTTCTCTCAGTCTGACATGGAGCCACCAGTGCAGCGGCTGCAGAAAACAATAAAAATATTGAAGTGTCTCAGAGGAAGATGATTGATGCTACTCACAGACTCTCCCACTGTCTATTTTTGAAATGTAGAACATGCACTTCTATGGCCAAGTAAGTTCCTTGAAGCATCTTTCATGTTAGATTTGGTCCTGTAGTGAGAATTTAACTTTCTCAAAAGGAAAGTGCTCTGAATTTGGCAGCTCACAGTTTGAGGTATGTAATACTTCAACCATCCAGCAGCATTCCTATTCAACTCCATGGTAGTTGTTCAGCTGGTGCAGCCCCCCCCCCCCCCCCCCCCCCGGAAGTTATGCTTAAAATAAGAATTTTTGTCTAAAATGTCTAAAACTGCACTCTGTTAGGGTTACAAATGACTTGCTTCTAGCATCTGACTTAGACTGCATTTAGCTGCTTAGATCGATTTTAGAGCAGTGTTTGACATAATAGATCATGAAATACTATTACCTGGATTACAGAATGTCATTGGTATTCAGGAACAGTCATTAAGATTGATTAGGTCGGGGTGCAAAACAGTTTCTGGAGGGCAACAGCCCTGCAGAGTTTAGTTTCAGCTAATCAAGTCATTCAGGCTTCTTTGAAAACTACTTGGTATATGTGTTGGAACAGGGTTGGAACTAAACTTTGCAGGGCTTGGCCCTCCAGGAATTAGGTTGTTTAGATCCTACCCATCTGACTGTTACCATTGTGTCTCAGTAAATGAGGAAGCATCTAACCTTACAGCTGTAAAATATGGAGTGCTGCAAGGATCTGTGTCAGGCACTCTCCTGTTTATATATATATATATATATATATATATATATATATATAAATATATATATAGTGGCGGACTGGGACAGTAAATCAGGCCGGGAATTTGACTCCACCCCAGACCACCTCTGTTGCTGCACATGAATTGACTGCTCTGACTCAAAAGCTGAAATGTCCACCTCTTTTTCAACAGCATGAGCACTTGCAGCACTAGTGCTACTGTTGCTTCCTTCGTCACATTCAAAATAAATAAATAAGCATTGTACACTATAGGCTACATATAGTAAGCTAGAAATGGAAAATAAAAATTTCTGGTCAAATTTGCCACTAGAAAAATAATTTATCCCCATATGTAAAACAGTGTGTTAGTTTGTCATTAAGATGCTCTTTTAATGCTGATCTGTTTTATTTGTCAAAAAGAGCACGTAATAAATACTTTAAAGAAAAATGGGCAGTTGTAGAGCCCATTGAGATAACACTAGGTGTGCGTTATGACAACAAATTGAATAAGAAATCTGGTACTTATGACCAAGTTCCAATGAATGATACTTTTATATATGTGCCAATTTTAGAAACATTGAAATTCATGTGCAGAAATCCAGACATTTTTGACCTCCTAAGGAAAGATTGTAGATCAGAGCCTGACACTTTTACAGATTTTAGCGATGGAAGTTATTTTAAATCCCACCCTTTATTTACAACAAAAAGACATGCATTACAAATTCAAATATACTATGATGATTTTGAAACCGCTAACCCCCTTGGCTCCAAACGTAGTATCCACAAAATTGGCTGCCTTTATTTTATTGTAAGAAACTTGCCCCCAAAATTTAACTCAGTTCTGATGAACATTCATTTGTTAGCACTTTTTCACACACAAGATGTAAGCAAGAGTATACTTGAAAGCCAAGGATTAAGTCTCCCATTCTCAGATGAGCAGATATACGGCACCATCGCACAAATCACTGGTGATAATCTAGGAATGCATTCAATTCTTGGTTTTAATGAGTCATTTAATAGCCATCATTTCTGTTCGCCTTTGTTTAATTGAAAAGAATGATTCTCAAACAGTATACAGTGAGGATGATCCTAAGGTGGTCCTTCGTGCACAAGAAATCTTTGAAATACATTGCAAGTCTCTCCAGGAAAACCCACAATTGAGGTCACTATATGGTTTGAAAAAAAAACAAACCATATAAGCTTTTTGGACATCTCAAACAAAACTTTATATCTGAAGAGGATTTACTTTCAAGGATTTATTCTTTTGATTATGGATTTTTAGAACGAAAAACACTGGAGTTTGTTGCTTATGTTACTTCAAATAATGAACATTGTGTTTTCACCTTGTCTCACTTCAGGTTTGACAGTGTATTTGAAGCACTTGATTGCTGACCATCACAAACTATTCAAGTACTTGTATCCTCATAAAAATTTGATTCCTAAACATCAGGGGAAGTCGTGGCCTAATGTACAGTGCTCTCTCCACCTTCAATACCATGACTTAGGTGCCCTTGAGCAAGGCATCAAACCCCCAACTGCTCCCTGGGTGCTGCAGCATAAATGGCTGCCCACTGCTCCGGGTGTGTGTTCACAGTGTGTGTGTGTGTGTGTGTGTGTGTTCACTGCTCTGTGTGTGTGCACTTCGGATGGGTTAAATGCAGAGCATGAATTCTGAGTATGGGTCACCATACTTGGCTGAATGTCACTTCACTTTTTCACTCACTTCACACTCACATGATACATTACCCTTCTTCTATAAGGAAAATTGGCCCCTTATTATATATGTGGTCAATGAGGTTCGAAGCCAAACATAAGATGTTCAAAGATTTTTTTTTAAATTTCAAAAACATAACAAAATCCTTAGCTAAAAAGCATCAGATGGCCATTGCGTACCATTGGGAAACCTTCACCCTCAAACATAATGAGTTTGGGCCAATTAAACCATTTTCCATAGGGAATGAGGTCAGCAATCAAATGCTTGAAATGTTCATATCAAAAGATGTTTTCTCAACCAGTTGGGTTAAAGTTGATGGTGTAGAATATAGAGCTGGACTTGTGGTGTGCAGTGCTATCGAAAGTGAAATGCCAGTCTTCTGTCAAATAAGTGATGTACTTTTGGTTGAAAATTACATTTATCTGTTGGTAAACAAACTATTCACAGAGAATTTTGATGAACATCATCATGCATTCAGAGTAGTACGAAGTGAGGAAAGGTGTATTATCAAAATGTCAGAGATTAAATTTTATAAGCCATTTGATATTCAAAGTTCATACAGTGTTGTGGATGAAAGTTTGTATATCATACCTTCTTTTGTAATGTTTTAATTCGACTTCAAAATGCACTACAAGTGAGAAATACAAATAAACAAGTCACTGGCAAATATTTTGTGTGCTGTTGTTTATTTAACATTATTTTGTAGATCTTTGAGACCATACAGATTTAACCACCTAAAACATGCAACTCCGAGCAGTGAAGATTTTGGCTTCAGGCTGCCTGTTTCAAATGCGTCATGCTTTAAATAAATTAAAACAATATATTTCTTTGCCAAGGGTGATGTACATCAACCTATTAAAAAACTGTTTCATATGAACAAGTTTTAATTTCATGCAATCTTAGAGATGTTCTAACATAATAACTGTAGGCTATGGAATATATGTTTATGGGAATATGTTAAAGTTGAAATATGGGGTCAGGCAAACTCATGTTGATATGGTCCCTTCTGTGAGCTTAAATAACCTCTACAGCTCATCTATCTGTACTGGATGATAGATGCAGCATCTTTGCAAAAACTGTTGATCTATCGCAAACTTGTTGTTTTGTGGCAAATTTGCAGCAAAGCAGCAAATGGTTACCAAAGGTGCACAGCTCCTCGCAAGTAGTGGTGAACCTGCATTAATGAAATTAATGATTGACGCCTGTTTGTTTTCCATTGCAAACCATTTCCATCATCAAATTTTAGTCAATACTTACATTTCTGTTGCATTGTAATACACTTCTCAGCTGTTTGGATATACCTCTGTTGAGAGCCAGTCGCTATTGTGGTATTTTTATTTCCTTGATCGTTATAGCTCAAGTCGAGATTCACCTCAGTGGAAATAAAATTTGCATAATTTCCCACCATGCCGCAGGCTAGTTCATATTTACCTGTTTATGTTTGGTGGAGTGGGGGCTCTGAATTTTTTCTTGCAGTGCTGAGGTTTATACGCCCCTGAGGCTAAAATTATCCTCAGCTTTTGGAGAAGAACTTTTTCAGGGCTTTGCCTGTGAACTCACTGGAACTAAGTTGAAATGACATCCTGGAACATTTTATATTGGAGATTTGCATTTGACTGTGGGAACTTTTCAGAAAGTAATTTGTGGATTTAAACCATTCTTATAATATCAGAATGTATCATTCACTTCATTGCCCTGTGAATTTTCGTGACAAAAATAGAGCCCTATGATTTACACAATGCAGAAAACAGAGACTGACTCTCCGAATCTATTCATTAAAATGGAATTCACTGTCTAACAGAATTGGGCAAGATTTGGATAAGTGAATCAAAATAGGGCTGTACACTTAATCAAACCGCAATATGGACTAGTGTCTGTGGGTATTAGACTGCAAAAAGACTGCCTGAAATATGAAGTCTGTATGTTCCGCATGTCTTTGTGTGAAATGGCGCAGTTTTGTCTACACATGTATTTAATCTAAAGTTTTCAGTCTTTGCCTTTTCACTATAGTCTATAAGGACTATGCCCATCATGAACTTAATGTCAAGAGCTGCTCTGAGACTCATTTCACCAGCATATTACCATTTCATTTGATAAAACGAACTATCATTAAAATTGAAGAAATTGAAATTAAGTTAGAAATTACATAACTGTTGTGTAAACATTGTGAGTTAGCTGCTCTATGTCACTATTGTACATAAGAGTGTAATTTTCAAAATAATAGTAACACTAATGATAATACAGTTTATTAAAATATTATTTGTAAGGAATACCACAATTGTTTTTCAGTGCCTTAATTAAAAAAGCAAAACTGTTGTGTAGCACTTTTTGTTTGTTAAACTATTATACTGTTACTAATACTGTTTTAACCTTCTTCATTTTGCACATTACCTGTACATTTGACTGGTTATTATTATTATTGTTGTATTAGCGTATTTCAGGTTTACATTTTCATTATTATGTTTATCCTTCATATATTTTATGCATTTTCTATGGAGCAAACCAGATCTACATTTCTGTGTGTGTATGTGTCCAAATATAAAATGGAATTCGGGAAAAACTAAAACAGGGCCCTGCGCAGGGTATCAAGTGGTTTCAAATGGATGCTAAAAAAGCAATATTTGGAAAAACAGACATCTCATTTGCACCTCAATTCTTAAAAATTGCCCTTACCAAAGGCCTCAAATTAAGCCTTTAGTGTCGACCTCTCTCCAAAGCCATATCCCTTTATTAACTATTCTCATCATATTCCCTATTGCCTTTCTCAATCCATTCATCCCTCTCTCCCTCCCTCTGTTGCCCATCTTCTCTCTCATTAGTTGTGCGGCTCTGACAGGGGTTCATAAATCTTTTGCTGAGAAAGGTGAGAGAGGTGAAGTTAAGGATGTCTCCGCAGTCCGCACCCCTCCTACCTCACCTGCTGTTATGGAGCGATGTGTCAGGTGGTCCCTGGAGACTCACCCACCGCACATGTGCCGAGTGTTTTTCTCTCTGTGCTCTGAGTTTGTCAGTTGCTGCATCAGTCATGCTGTTTTCATGCTATTAAAGATACAATGTGTAACTGTTAGTACTGAGCCGCTGTTGCCCGAGGGATTTGATGCTAAAAGACTGTCTTTAAAAAAAACACACTGTGTGGACTTGTTTGAATGGAATGTTGTTGTTTAAAAATGTCTGCTTTTGTTATATGCTCAGTTGACAGCTGGTTGTACATTGTGCCATAACGCCTGTGCTCAATTATCAGTTTTCCGATGTTGAGAGAGATGCTACTGATATGGGTGACGTGAGTCTTCAACAAACTTGTTCATCAGTTTGTGACAACAGAAATTACTCTCTGTTGCCTTGGTAACTGCAGATTCCAGTCCCCTTTCCAACCCTACGCTCTCTCACTGTTCTACCAGGGGTGTCAATTATTTTAATCTTTACTTCAATTTCAATGACACTTTTCAGACACAGACTCCAACTGCACCTCACTGCCATGCGAACAAGCATGGAAAAGGTACAGGTGATGAGGAGCTTTTGGAGAAATTTTTAAATGTCATGGTAATGAGTAAATGTGATAAAAGGCATGACAGACCCAGTCTTCAAGTTATCCTTTTTTGATGATAATATTCCATATATGTAAGTCCTGTTTAAACCCAAAATAAGGATTTTGCTTGTATGTGTAATTTTGAAATTTGTAAGTTTATTTTAAAATGTGAAATTTAAATCTTTTTAGCTCAAATGATAACTTTATAAAATTGGTAAGATTCAACAGATACTGAAGCTAAGCTTCTGTGCTGTGCTCCAAGGCGGGGTGCATTAAGGTTCAGTGCTCGGTCCTCTGCTTTTCTTTGCTTAACTTCTTTGGACACAAAGACACATGGCTTCCCCTACTACCACTATGCAGATGATGTGCAGCTCTTTTATTTCAACCTGACGATGCCTCTGTATGAACTTGTATCTCTGACGATGGTAAAGGCCATCTCTGACTGGCCCACACCTGGCAACCGAAAATCTCTGCAAAGTTTTATTGGATTTGCTAATTTCTACAGGCGGTTTATCCGTAACTTCGGCCAGGTGGCGGCTCCTCTGACAGCATTAACCTCCACAAAGAAACTGTTTTGCTGGTCCTTAGCTGCTCAAGCAGCCTTTGATGAACTTAAAAGGCGGTTTTCATCTGCACCTATTTTAATAACTCCGGACCCTACCCGGCAGTTTATTGTGGAGGTTGATGTGTCAGAGGTAGGTGTCTGAGCGGTTTTATCTCAACGATCCCCTCTTGACAATAAATTACATCCTTGCACTTATTTTTTACACCGATTGTCCCCCACAGAACGGAACTACAACATCGGCAACCGGGAGTTGCTGGCTGTTCGGCTGTCTTTGGGGGAGTGGCACCACTGGTTGGATTGCTCGGCGGAGTCGTTTCTGGTCTGGACCGACCACCAGAACTTGGAATATATCCAAACAGCCAAACGACTGAAATCCAGGCAGGCTCGCTGGGCGCTCTTCTTTGGTTGCTTTAATATTACCATGTCTTACCGACCAGGCTCCAAAAACATTAAGCCTGACGGGCTATCCTGTCAATTCATGGCCCCGGAGCAGGGCCGTGCAGAGACCTTTGGAGGGGCAGGTGCTCAAAGTATAAAAGGGGCACATGGAACAAGGCTTTAAATAGCGCTGCTCAAAATATCAATACAACAATATATTGTGATGCATTCCTTGCTGAGTCGCATATCAATATGGAATGGATGATAATGTACCAGCCTCTTTCTCCATGCTTGCTTCTTTCTGCAATGTTTCTGTTGCTTGTGCCTCTACATTTCCCTCTTTCTCACCAGGCTCTATCTCCTGGCTTGCTGTTCCCTGCTCTCTTTCTGTCACTTGTGCCTCTATATTTCCCTCTTTTTCTTCCTCTATCTCCATCTCCTCATCTGATCTATTAATTTCCACTGTCCATCTAGGAACAAGGCACAATTTACTATTTCAGCATTAATCTATTATTTTAACCATCACTACCACTCTTGCTGATTGATACAAAACATAAAAAATGGATACACTGGAATATAGTGATTAATATTATTATTACTGTTGTAGTTGTTGTTGTCAAAAATTGAACACCTTTGCAGTGTAAACAAATGACCGGCTACATTTTTTTTATCCTCTCTTTGCGATGCATCTTTGAAATGCAGAACACACAAACACAAAAGGACATTTCATACCTTTTCCTAAAATCTTCTAGGGTCCCATACCCATCTCCTTCACACTGCACTTTGATGTCAGCTCAGGTATATTATTCATTTTATACCTACATTGATATTTTTCACATAATAAAGAGAGATATTATTGAGTTTACAGGATAAAGTGGTCTTGCTGTTGTAAACACTGTTGCTATTGTAGAAAAAAATATTTGTGTCACATTTAAAATATAATTATATTTTAATTCATTTCTGAATGGTTTTTATTTTTGTAATGATAATTCAGAGAATGAGAAAATCCAACTCTATCTCACGACCAATTCGTACGTATTTTACGAGGTGGCTTATTCGTACGAATTTGTACGACCACACTCGTACTATTTTATACGATTTGTCCAATGGTTAGGTTTAGGGGAGGGGTTAGGTGTAGGTCATTCATACAAATTCATACGAATTGTGCAACTCATAAAATACGTAAGATTTGGCAAAAATCGTATGAAATTGTTCGAGTGTGGTCGTATGAATTCGTACGAATAAGCCACCTTGTAAAATATGTACGAATTGCCGTGAGATCGGGTTGGAAAATCAGAAAAATTTATAATCCCTAATCCTGGTGCCAGCAGTTTACGTGGGTTGAGTATGCGCACAATACATTGCCGGTGTCGTCTACTGGATTATCTCCTTTTTTTTGCTGTCTCGGATATCAACCCCCTCTGTTTCCTTCACAGAGTTCCGAAGCTGCGGTTCCCTCAGTTCAGGCATGTATCAATCAATGCCGGCAGACCTGGAGGAGGGCCAGGGAAGCACTTCTGAGAACTAGGGAATGCACCAAGAGATTGGCGGACCATCGTCCATCTGAGGCACCCAGATACATCTGTGGGCAAAAGGTATAGCTCTCCATCAAGAACCTGCCTCTTAAGGTGCCCTCCAAGAAGTTGGCACCGCGGTTCATTGGGCCATACCCCATTGTTAAGGTGCTCAGTCCGGTGGCGGTTCGGCTTTGGCTTCCGCATCCTCTTCATCGAGTGCACCCAGTGTTTCACGTGTCTTGTGTCAAGCCTTTTATTCGTTCTCTCTCTTCATCTTCTTCCCCTAAACCCCTGCCCCCTCCCCCCATGATGGTTGAGGGTGCTCCCGCTTTTACCGTTAGGAGGATTCTTGATTCCAGGCGGCGGGGCAGGGGATACCAGTATCTGGTTGATTGGGAGGGGTACGGTCTGGAGGAGAGATGTTGGGTCCCGACTTGGGACATTCTGGACCGCTCTCTTATTGAGGATTACCATCGATCTGCCCCTCACCCTGGAAAGCCTGGTGGCATTGCTGGGTGGGGGTTCCTGTCAGGACGCTGGTTTGACCATCAGCCCTTCTGTTGTGTTATGTCTTAAGTGGTTAATTCCACTCACTCTGCCTTCATAGCTGCACCTTATTCTAATTAGTGCTCCAGCTCTCCTCACACACACCTGTCTCTCAATTTCTCATTGATTTTCTTCAATACTTATGCTTCTCTCTTTCTGTGCTTTTCTGTCAGTGTGTCTTGGCTACCATCCGTTTCACTTTTGCTCTAGTTGTGCCTAGCTTTCATGCCCTGCTTGTTTATTTAATCTTGTTTTTTCCTTTTTGATGTACCCAGTTCCTGTACGCAGTTCAGTTTTAGATTCCTTACCTGGTTCCTGATTTTTGCCTTCGCTTTTGTTCAATAAATTTGGCAAACTGCGAATCTGCTCTTGGGCCCCTTTTTCTCCCAGCAACCCTAACACCACGGCACACTCATTCTGATCTCACTTCACTGGCTCCCAGTTAAGGCCAGAATCAAATTTAGGGTTGTGATGCTGGATTTGCAGGACTGCCTCTGGAAAAGCACCTCTCTACCTGAAGTCACTCCTACAAGTATACGCACCCTCTCCCCCGCCAGCTCAGGTCACGGAATGAGTGATGCCTTTTTGTTCCTTCACTACAAGAAAAAAGTCACTCTCCAAAAAAACTCTCAGTTCCTCTCTGGAAGAATGAACTATCAAACTACTGAGACCATCACCAGCACACACACACCGATACACACACACACCGATACACACACACACACACACACACACACACACACACACACACACACACACACACACACACACACACACACACACACACACACACACACACACACATACGTTTGTTTTTGTGAAAAGTGGGGACATCCCATAGGCGTAATGGTTTTTATACTGTAGAAACTGTATATTCGATGGCCCTACACCAACCCTATACCTCACCCTAACCCTCACAGGAAACTTTTTTACTTTCTCAAAAAAACTTTTACAAGATTTATAAGCATTTTGAAAAATGGGGACATGGGTTATGTCCTCATAAGTCAACCTCTCCTTGTAATACCTGTGTCATACCCATGTCATTATACAGAGTTGTGTCCTGATATGTCACAAAAACAAGAGCACACACACACACACACACACACACACACACACACACACACACACACACACACACACACACACACACACACTGTGTTATTTCAAAAGTTGCTTTGGATCATAGCATCTGCTAAATGCATAAATGTTTTGACAATTACCATAATTGTTATGTGTTTGTGTGTGTGCATATGTGATTCCCTTGTGAGGCTTACCTACATAACATGTACTATAAAACATCTTCCTTAGTTGTGCAAGCCATTCATATAATTCAAACAGATTTTAATGTGATTAAGGGCTTGTATCTGAATACACATGGGATGTGCTAATTGGTTGCCATGAAGTATTTATCAGCTAAATGAAAGCCAACAGTCTCCCCAGCTGGTGCAGGCCTGTCGACTGTGGGATCGCTGAGAAATGTGTGTTTGTTAGATCACACTGGGTTTGTGGGAAGTAAAGGAGTCAGCAGAGATTCATGAGTAATAGCAATGTTTGCAATTAGAATGTGCTTAATATTGTTACACGTGTAGAATGTGCATATGTGTATGCAAAGCCACAGTCTTCATTGCTGTAAAATAATATTGTGATCATACTGTGGTTTTCAAAAAAAGAGGACATTCTAGTTCTTTCATCATGTTTTTGTTTTTATTTAATTAACTTTTACTTTTTTAATGACCAATAAGTAAAAAAAAAAAGAAGAAAACAAAAACAGCCGTTCATTATGCATTGTTGTTATAATCTTATTTCATATGCAAATTTCTAAGCCCTCCTTCTAAGAATCCTACTTTTTGACCATATAAATATCAGCAACTACTACAAAATGGCATATTTTTTGCTCAGTTTGGGCCTATGAATACAACTGAGGTGTGTACGAGGCATTGAGCTCCATGTTCTCCATATTCATAACATATGAGTCAAAAAAAGCCTGATGTATCATGTTACATAAAGATGATACATTAATATGATACATAAAAAACATGTAGTGTTAATACACCTTTTCGTAAAGTGTTACCAGATAATCTCTGATCATTTTAAACTCACTCCTTTGTCTGATGTTTTGTGCTTTGTTCTTTATTTGCCACAAGCACCAGCTGTGTACATCTAGGAATCTGCATCAAATGGATCACATTCAGCATGAAATCCTTTTTCTGTGTGTGTGAATTTTTTTACTTTTTCATTTGGGCAATAAACAGTACAGTACAGCTTTGGTTTAGTGCAGTTAAACATATCATTCTCCAGGCCGGGTGAGTTTTGGAACGTTGATGAGGTTCATAATCACAGCATTGTGTGCAGAACAGAGTCTGACAACTGAACTGCATCTCACTCTCCTTGTCTCCTACTGTTCCCAGGTGAGCAATTACAGGACAGCCAGGGGCCTCTCGACGCACACACACACACACACACACACACACACACACACACACACACACACACACACACACACACACACACACACACACACACACACACACACACATTCTTGATCCAGCTTCTTCTTATGCTCACACACACTCCTTCCTTCCATTACCGAGAAGTGAGTGAAAGAGAATGGTCTATCAGTCTGTCTGCCGGCTGAGCGATCCGTCATTTATATGGATGGAGACAGACAAGGTGGAGTTTTTCCCCTGTTCTGTCCTCTGCAGTTTCATCACTTCACTTCTGCTACTGTACATCTGTTTGCCCTCCCTGCCACCGCCTCTGGCCTGTCCTTCAATTTGCCTTTTTTTTTATCGCAAACCCTGGAGAATTAGCAGGACCAAAGTTGTATGGATTTTCTGCTTTGTCTCACCTTGTCTTTTTTTTTTCTCACTCAGTGTTTGCCCAGCTTTTACTTTTTCTCAGCCCTGCATTATTTTTTATTCTTCTTTCCTTTCTGTATCTATTTCTACCCCCTCTCCATTTTTTACCTCTATCCATCTCTCCCAATTTTGCCTGGAGGAAGAGGTATCATTTCCCCCCCATTTTTAATAAAAGTGAGGATGTATTCTTGGAAAAAATTAAATATTAATTCATGATGTGTATTAATAATGCATTATTAATATCATGTGATGGCAGAGGTCTTCTGTGGAAATTTATCAATTTACCAGGATTATTTCAGGTTGTATCCTGCAGGAGGTATGGGGATCAGTGGAACACCTTTCACAGGATGACATACATCATGTTCTTTTGATAAATATTTGCTTAATTAATGATTATGTAATAAGTCTCCTGTTTTCACTGTAAATGCATGGTCCCAAATCTGTGTGATTTGAAAGGCAGCAAATAAAACTATAAAAGTCCTGCTTTTTAGAACCTACTAAAAGACACTGGCCATTCTTATAACATCTAAAATATAACAGATTTTTTGAAGAATGCTGGGATTCAAACAACATTGGCCCCATTGACTTTCAAAAACCAGAGACCCTTTTTGTCTTGTTTTTTTTTTTTGTTACAGAAATGCACACAGATTTAGAACAACATGAGGGTACATTATACATAATATATACAGATATAAATGATAACTGATGGTCTAAATGCCATCCACATTAAAATCTGTTGCATCTGTTGTTTAACTAGCAACCTGTGGAGAACACCACCTAGTTTGGACCACCGTAATCACCTGATTTATTCTAAATGAGGCTTTATATTTGTAATATTTGCTGTTTTTCCTGGATTTACAGTACAAGTTTACAAGGTAAAATGGGACATTCCTTCAGATCCCCCTTCAGTTTCCAGCCTGAAGTACTTATTTGAATATCTGTATAAATGTGTGTTCATATGTCTTTGTTGCAGCTGAAAAGCACCAAAGGTACCACTCAGAGGCAAGACTTTCTGATGGGAGCTCAAGCAGTCAAGCAGCTACAGTTACAGCTGGAGAGAACTATCTGTTAAGAGAGAGAGAGAGGGAGGGAGTGAGGGAGGGAGGGAGATAAGAGACCGAAGTACTGAAAGGAGAAGAGAAAGGATGAATGGAACAGGACCACATGTTGGGTTGATGTGAGAGGCATGCATCATCAGTGGCTCATTCTCCAGCTCTGGTGTTCGAGGTGGCTGGAAACAGGAAAACTCTTCCAGATTAAGCGGTAATGTATATAAACACAACATAAACAGAGTTTGATGTCCTACGTGGCTGAAGCCACCAGCCTGAAAATTTTGGCTGCATGCAATTTGCTTACATAGGGGAATGATGCAATGCATAAGATTGCTTGTTTTGTGTGTTTATGTCATGTTTTGTTTAAACCAGGACAGCTGTAAGCATGCAAGGATGAAACATCAGTGTGTTCCAGTCTCTCATGTGCCCTCATTCTTTCTTTCTCTAACACTGTAAATGCGGCTGTAAAGTTGCCTCCTCTATTCTGAATCACAATCCATCTGGATTGTGGAGCTCTAAACATCCGTGTACAACAACCATCAACCGGGCTGTGGAAAACAGGAGGCTCTTGAAGGTGACTGTGAACATGTTGTCACCCTCAAACTGGAACATTTTTGGTTACGCAGACTTGGAGTGCAATGCTTCATATGGACTATGGGTTCCACAAATTAATCGATGTCACGCTTGAAAAAATAGTCCATTAATGGCACTGAATGGGCCGACTGCTTAACTCAGGTTCTCCGGGATACCAGCTAAGATTTCAAAAGACAAAAGTACCAAACACTGGCTCATGGAGCAGAAGGTGTCTCTGGGTAATGCAGTTCTCAATAACTCAATGGATTGCAATGGTAGTGAAGACAGGAACAGGTCAGACCATTTGTCCTCTGAGTATGTCCAGAAGAACTGGGTGGCACTTTTGATTTCTCTGGTCATAATCATCACGGTGACAGGTAACATCCTGGTCATCATGGCGGTGAGCTTGGAGAAGAAGTTACAGAATGCCACTAATTACTTCTTGAGGTCTTTAGCCATTACAGACATGCTTCTGGGTATCCTTGTAATGCCAGTAGCCATGGTGACGATCCTCTATGGTGAGTTTCTCTACATGTTTACATGTGTATTCATCATACATGTATTAAATTTACAGTAATACACAATGGAAGTCTATCGGGCAAGGCATTTCACCAAAATAGTTGTTAAAATAAGTTATGGCCTCAAGACATGAACATTGAAGATGCTAATGTGATAAAACTGATTATTAGCCTTGCTATGCAAAGTCATGCAGTCTTTCATATTTCATCATGCCATTTTAAGCCAGTAAAACATGTAAAGTACACGTGATATGCACAAGGATACCAGGACTGTTTATAATGAGAACCATCAACAGGAAACTGGGGTCCTGTGACCGCCAGGGGGCCACAAGGTGGTGCTGAGGGGGTTACTGTTTTTTTAGGGATGTCAAAGTTCTGTGTAACCTTTGTTTGTTTGTTTTTTAATTAACATTTATGTTTATAAAAGTAATTAAATTTTTTTTTTTTTTAAATAATAAATTAGATAATATTTAAGTAAATAAATATTTAACACAATAGAATTTTTATATTTATAATATCTACAGTGGCATGCAAAAGTTTGGGAACCCCTTGCAGAATCTGTGAAAATGTGAATTATTTGAACAAAATAACAGTGATTATACTAAATGCATGTTTTTTATTTTTATTTAGTACTGTCCTGAGTAAGATATTTTACATAAAAGATATTGTATTTGAACCCTTTCCAGCAGTGACTGTATGATTTTGAGATCCATCTTTTCACAATGAGGACAATTGAGGGACTTAAACACAACTATTAAAAAGGTTCAAACATTTACTGATGCTCCAGACGGAAACTGTTCAGAATCAACAAGGGACTCATGAACAACCATCACAAAACAACAACAAAAATCAGTCATGGATCATCCAGGGAACCATACACAGTATTAAGAACCAATGGTTCCCAAACGTTTGAATAGGGTTATTTTAATAATTAATAATTAATAAATTTAATTTAAGCAATTTTAGTCTTTTGGACTAAATATAAACATATTTCATGTATTATATGTTTTTCAGCACAGTACTGAATAAAAAATAACATGCATTTTGTATGATCTCTCCTATTTTGTTAAAATTATTCACATTTTCAGAGATTTTTCAAGGGGTTCCCAAACTTTTGCATGCCACTGTATATCTAATAATATTTTTCATATTTTATATTTTTACATTTTGCTTTGAGATAAATCATGACTATTCTAAAGAAATAATAGCCATATAACTATATGAATAAATCATAATAGTGAGTAGGAAAAAGATGCACTGTCAAATTAAAAAAAAAAATTGGAAACAAAACTTTGTCTTTGTAATATCACCCAGTTTTTCTCTCATGGTGTAAATATTGAAATATATACAACTGCCTTTACATTTTTATATTTTATACAAAATGTATTTGGGGTCCTTGGTATCAAAAAGAAAAAAAAATACATAAAAAACTGATTTCAACAACTTTAGTTCAAATAGTACACATTGATTGATTGATTGATAATCTGCCTTAAACTTTTGACTTCCATTTAAGTATCTGAAATCCAAATTTTCTTTGTTTTTACAAGACGAGTCATGATTATGTTCTGCCATAATCAGAGTCTGTGACATGCTGTTTACAACTACAGATAATTCTTATGTTATTGTCTTTGGTTGTCAACAATATGCCACAGATGCTGTTAATAGACTTTAAATTGTTTAGAAGCCAGAGCATTCCCTTAAAAATTATATCTGGGGTTGTGCACAGGATGTTTTATTTCAGCTATTTACTGAATCAGCACTCATCAGATGCCTCCAGTGATTTTCTTTCAAAGGTGTAAACTGCAAACTTTCTTGTGTTGTAACATTTGTATCTCTGGAAAATGATGCATTTCTCTTAAGAGCAATAATTAGGCCTCCATATATTTTGCTGGAAGGTGATTTATCTCAGCGTGTAATGAGTGTGTTTTGGGCCGTCTGGTATGTCCTAAATTAGCCTGCTTGTATTCACGCATGGGGAGAGAAATCCCTCTTCCTACTCCTTCCAGCGCTTTGATGAGGAATTAATTATGCAGTAACCATGCTGCACTTTGGTGTGTTTGTGCAGCAAAAACGGTTATGCTGCCTATTTGATGTCCTGAATAGTTTGACCAAGGAGAATAAAACATGCCACTTCCTGGTTCTATCAGATGTATGTGGCTTTGGTGTTATGACAGCTGGCTTTCAATAAATGAAGTACGGACAGATTTAGGATAATAGAGCTGAATTATTTATTCTCCTTCTTTCTTCATCTTCTTTTGTTGGTGAAGTTTGTCATTTAGAGATCTGAACTGTCAATGAAAACTTAGACAAAACAAAGTCTGCCTAAAGCATAACACATTGTTTTTAGATCAAACATGCAAAGCAGAGCTCACTTGAGTGACCACAACTAATCCACAGCTGGTATCATATTTTGCTCTCTGAAATATGTTATTTCCACACCTGTAATGTTATTTTATAACTATTACAGTTTTTTACTTTTGGTTTTGACAGTGTGAAAATTTTTTCACTTAGCTCCATGAATTCTTCATGCTACGACCCTGGAAATATTTAATATTATTGAACTGCATTTTAAATGTATACATATATTTATATAAATATTTAATACAGTCTATTTCTTTAACTGAAGACACACAAATACATGCTTGTCCAGAATGTGACACTTTTTGTGTCTCTGATGTGTTAGGTTACACCTGGCCCCTTCATTGGGCCCTATGTCCGATCTGGATCTACCTGGATGTTCTTTTCTCCACTGCCTCCATCATGCACCTATGCGCCATCTCTTTGGACCGATATATTGCCATCCGTAACCCCATCCACCACAGCCGCTCGAACTCTCTAACAAGAGCTCGTGTCAAAATTATAGCAGCCTGGACAATCTCTATGGGTAAGTTCTAGCTCGCAGGAAAGGCAGGCAGAAATTGCTTTCCAGCTAAATTCTGTAATGCTTAACAACTGAGATAGCACTGGTATGCCAAACCATAGCTCCAAGCTGTCTTCTCACTCTCATTTTTTCTCCATCTGTCTCAAGTTATCTCCATGCCTGTCCCAGTCCTCGGCCTGCACGATCACACCAAAGTCTTCCAGAAAGAAAGCTGCCAACTGATGGACAACAATTTCATTCTGATTGGCTCCTTTGTGGCGTTCTTCATCCCGCTCATCATCATGATCATCACCTACATTCTCACCATCAGTGCTCTGCAAAGTGAAGCGACTTTGTGTCTGGACCGACTCATAGTGCGCCCAAATTTGTCATCCAATATTGGATTTGTCCCAGGAGGCTCATTCTCTTCTGAGCCTCTCTTCTCACGTTCATCTCTCTGCCGCAATGGTGCTTCCAGAGGATCTAGCCGTCACTCCATGCAGTCCATCAGCAACGAACAGAAGGCATCTAAAGTGCTTGGCGTGGTCTTCCTTCTCTTTGTGATCATGTGGTGTCCATTTTTTGTGACAAACGTAATGGCGGTGGTGTGCGGTTCAGCGTGTGATGAAGATTTGCTGGGGGGACTGATGAATGTGTTTGTTTGGGTGGGTTATCTGTCATCGGCGGTCAACCCTTTCATCTACACGCTCTTCAATAAGACTTACCGTGCCGCTTTCGCCCGGTACATGCGTTGCCACTACCGTGAGGTGAGGAGGCCTCTGCAGCTGATACTGGTCAACACCATCCCTCCGCTGGTGTGCAGCTCCTCTGGGATTCACTTAAAGGTGGAGAACTCATTAAAGAGGAGGGCAGAGGGCAGCCGGTCTGGGAGCTTCTCCAACACAGACAGGTCAAACTCTGGAAAAACACAAAACCAGCAGGAAAGGGAAGAGGATGTGAGCCATTTGTGAGACTCCAGAGGGTTTTTCAATTATGGTTCACATCAACAGACCTTAGAGATTGTCTCTTTGTAGATGTAAAAGCTTGAACATTTTATTTTAATACGTGTCCACCTGTGCAGCAAAGCACAGTCTGCAGATGATACTACCTATGGCTCACAGCGAAAAAGAGGTGACAGATGCTTTAAATTAATTTAAATTGAAAAATAATGTATAGTGCAAGTAGATAGGTCCTTCAATGTTGGCCTCCTAAAGATCATGCAAAAAACTAACATGATGCTTAGTTCAAACAAACTCAGTTGATGAATCAGTAATCAAAACTTTCCATTAGACTTGCTGTGTTAGTCGATGTTACCTGGTGTTTGGCCATTAACATGTAGGCTACATTTCTTGTGGTACCGCCCACACTGTCATTTGCATTTTTATAGAAATAAAAACCATTTAGTTCAGTTAGACAATGGATGCTACTAGGGCTGCACGATATTGGGAAAAATTACATTGCAATATTTTATTTTTCTGCGAAATATATTTTGATATGAAATCTAAACTATTTTTTTCTTACAAACAAAAATGGGGTGAGCACACTTACATTCTCATTTTAAATGATTTAAACATTGACATCGTGTCAATTGATTAATATGCGCGAGGGAGAGAGAGCAAGACAGCACTTGTGTTGTTTGAAGACGGTGAGTGTGCAGCAGGGGCTCGCTCTCTCTCTCGCGCTCTCTCGCACTCTCGCTCTCTCTCTCTCTCGCACGCGCACGCTCTCTTTCGCGCTCTCTCTTGCGCGCTCTATCTCTCTCTGCCCTGTTAAACTGACAGGACTTAAAAACACATGCAAATGATAAACTTTCACTCTATGATGGTTAAGCTGTGCAATTAATCCGCAAATCACATTAGTCAAGGGCCATGGAGCAGCTGGCCCGTACAGTTAATGAATAACGGATCAGCTACGACAGCCTACATCGCACATCCTGCGATGTGACTATCGTGGATTTGTACATCGCGATATCGATGCTTAAACGACACATTGTGCAGCCCTAGATGCTACTATTCTAAACTGGCAGCATTTGATCTGCTCAATACAGCACGCGCTGCAGAGCCACAGCAGGACTCAGATTTCACTGATCGTGTGAAGAACTTGAGAGGTGCTTCAGTGCGAGCAACAAAAATCACTAGGAAATGGATAAAATCTTTGGTTTTCAAGCAAAGTGTAAAAACAAAACAAAAGACCACTTCTTAAAGGGGTCATATGACGTTGCTAAAAAGAATATTATTTTTTATATTTGGCGTAATGAAATGGGTTTATGTAGTTTAAGGTTAAAAAAAACACATTATTTTCCACAAAATTTACAATATTGTTTCTTCTCTATGTCCCGCCTTTCTGAAATCTCATCATTCTGAAAAAAGCTAAGTTTGCTCTGATCGGCCAGCTATCCAGTGCATTGTGTTTGGCCGAATGCCTCAAACGTGTGACAGAAATGTTAAGTCCCTTAACATTGTGATGCTGTCTCCCAGCAGGACGAGACTCAGTCCAGATGCTCTGCTCGTGAACATCCCATCATCGGTTCTCTTTACGCAGTTGAATCAATGTACTATTATTGGTTAATTGGTTTATTTCGGATCAGAAGGAGTGTCAGGCATGTATATAAATCTAATAACTTGAGTAATTTGTACATTCATGTGCACTAAGAAGATCCGGTTGAATAAAACGATTTGTTTACGATCTGGATATTACTAAACAAGACAAAACCAATAAAACCCATTACAAACGAGGCATGTGTTGCATCCAGTGGGGACATAATTACTGATTGTAATGACTTATACTTTGTTTTTACACGTTTTGTATTGCGTCGTGTAAACCTAAAACAATGTCTGCATTTGTGACTGGAGAAACGACAAACAACAAGCACTACTCTACACTGCTCAAAACTTGCGTTTTAATCATCAGTGGAAAATTATTTAAATATAAAAAACTTACTTACGGGCTGTCAGTCAGAAGTGCTAGACTGTCCTTTCAAAGTTGGATATGCCCCACTTTATAGAAACAGCTTTTGTGCACAGAAACATATAAGACTAATAAATTATATATGCTTTGCCAAGTAAGACATTTTCTTGGATCATAATCTTCTGATGATCCTGGATCAACATTATTGTCCAAAAAATATAGATTTAACCTAATCCCTACCCATAAATCTAACCCTACCCATAATTTATTCCTAAAATCAGTGGGAAATTATAGCTGACTAACAAGGGTGTAGAAGCACATAACCCTAATTTTAAGCCTAAAACAGATATTTCCTGATTGGTTGATTGGAATGTTGTTATAGGATCAACACGGATGTTGATCCAGGAACATGTTTTACTTGGTGAAATCACGCTCGCCTACCGGGCGAAATATTTCCTCACCACCATATCCCTATTTTCTATTTGCATTATATGGACTCACAGCAATCGATTATTTTTCAAAAAATATTTGTGTTCATCTGATAAAGTATAATCATACATCTGGGACAGTATGATGGTGAGTACATTTTTTGAAAGTATCCCTTTGAAGATGCCATAATTTATTATTATTATTATTTATTTATTTGTATTTTTCTGCAATTTATCTTGCTTCTGGACAGAAATAGTTTCATGTCCATTAGCCTAATTTATTAATATTATAGATTGTATTGTGAAGACGTGTATGATGTGGGTAGATTAAAATAATTGTACAAGGAAGATTTTGTCGCTTTCTTTAAAGACAGATTTATTAGGTGTGTTCGATTCCATTTAGCCTATACTTTAGGCCTACATCAAAACAGGGTCAGGAATAACAAAAGATTGGAATTGTTATTACACAATTTATTTTTTCCTGACACAATGCCTTAAATTTCCCTTATTAAAACAACACACATAGTGTGACTGTGATTAAATGAGCTATCAGCTACGGAGCCCTGCACATGACATGCAAGAAAAAAATAAATGAACTGTGTGCAAGATTTACTAATTCGTTCCCTCAATTTACTAAAACGTGCACACGATTACTATTGCATTCCCTCAATTTACTATTGCGTTCGCACAATTTAGCAAATCGAGGGAACGAATTAGTAAATCGTGCGCACAATTTATAAATCGAGTGTCCTGGTCTCCGTTGTCTTTCATGGCTGTAGAGGTCCTTTCTAGGTGCTGATCCACCATCTGGTCTGGATACGTACTGGATCCGGGTGACTGCAGTGACCCTCTGATCTGGATACAGACTGGATCTGGTGTCTGGATTTGTTTACTAAGCATGCAGAACAACCACTCAAAAAAGCATTATAATAATCTAACCTTGAGGTCATAAATGCATGGATTAACATTTCTGCATTTGACATTGAGAGGATAGGCCGTAATTTAGATATATTTTTCAGATGAAAAAATGCAGTTTAACAAATGCTAGAAATGTGGCTTTCTAAGGAAAGATTGCTATTAAATAGCACACCTAGGTTCCTAACTTATGATGAAGAATTGACAGAGCAGCCATCAAGTCTTAGACAGCGTTCTAGGTTATTACATGCAGAGTTTTTTGGTGTTATAATTAACACCTCTTATTTTTATGAATTTAGCAGTAAGAAATTACTCATCATCCCGTTTTTTATATCGACTATGCATTCCGTTAGTTTTTAGAATTTGTATGTTTCGCCGGGCTGTGAAGAAATATAGAGCTGAGTATCATTAGCATAATATTGAAAGCTAACACAGTGTTTCCTGATGATATCTCTCAAGGGTAAAATGTAAAGCACGATGAGTAACAGTCGTAGTACTGAGCCTTGAGGTATTCCATACTGCACTTGTGATCGATATGATACCTCTTCATTCACTTCTACTAATTGATGGAGGTCATATTACTACGATTTAAACCATGCTAATACACTTCCATTAATGCCAACAAAGTTTTCTAGTCTATGCAAAAGAATGTTGTGGTCAATAGTGTTGAACGCAGTACTAAGATCCAATAGCACTAATAGAGAGATACAACCACGATTAGATGATAAGAGCAGGCCATTTCTAACGCTAAGGAGAGCAGTCTCAGTACTATGATACGGTCTAAATCCTGACTGGAAATCCTCACAGATACCATTTTTCTCTAAGAAGGAATATAATTGTGAGGATACTACCTTTTCTAGTATTTTGGACAGAAAAGGAAGATTTGAGATTGGTCTTTAATTAACTACCGTATTTTTCGGACTATAAGTCGCACCTGAGTATGTCGCATCAGTCTAAAAATACGTCATGACAAGGGAAAAAACATGTATAAGTCGCACTGGACTATAAGTCGCATTTATTTAGAACCAAGAACCAAGAGAAAACATTACCGTCTACACCCACGAGAGGGCGCTATAGAGCACCCTCTCGCGGCTGTAGACGGTAATGTTTTCTCTTGGTTCATTTGTCTTAGTTCATTTCTCTTGGTTCATGTCAAATTAATTTTGATAAATAAGTTGCACCTGACTATAAGTCACAGGACCAGCCAAACTATGAAAAAAAGTGTGACTTAAAGTCTGGAAAATACGGTAGTTCTTTGGGGTCAAGTTGTGGTTTTGATGAGAGACTTAATAACAGCCAGTTTGAAGGTTTTGGGGATATATCCTAATGACAATGAGGAATTAATAATAGTCAGAAGAGGATCTATGACTTCTGGAAGCACCTCTCGAGCTTAGATGGTACAGGGTCTAACATACATGTTGTTGGTTTAGATGATTTAACAAGTTTATACAATTCTTCCTCTCCTATAGTAGAGAATAAGTAGAACTGTTCCTCAGGGGATCTATAGTCTGATCTGATACTGTAGCTGACAGCTGCATGGTTACAATTTTATCTCTAATAGTATCGATTTTAGAAGTAAAGTAGTTCATAAAGTCATTACTGCTGTAATGTTGGGAAATGTCGACACTTGTTGATGCTTTATTTTTCATTAATTTAGCCACTGTACTGAATAAATACCTGGGGTTATGTTTGTTTTCTTCTAAAAGAGACGAAAAGTAATCAGATCTAGCAGATTTTAATGCTTTTCTATTGGATAGGTTACTTTCCCACCAAAGCAATATGAAATACCTCTAGTTTTGTTTTCCTCCAGCTGCACTCCATTTTACTAGCTGCTCTCTTTAGGGTGCGAGTGTGCTCATTATACCATGGTGTCAGACTGTCTTCCTTAACCTTCCTTAAGCATAAAGGAGCAACTGTATTTAAAATGTTAGAAAAGAGAGAGTCCATAGTTTCTGTTACATCATCAAGAGGTTTTGGATATGCAAAGGAATTCGGATACATCAGGAAGATTACTTACAAAGCAGTCATTTGTGTACCATACTTGTAACAAGAAATAAAATTTACAGTTTTAGCTATATGAAGTTTGCACAAAACTAAATAATGATCTGAAATATCATCAATTGGCTGCATAATTTCAACACCATCAACATCAATTCCATGTGACAGTATTAAATCTAGAGTATGATTTCGACAATGCCAAAGACAGTACAAACATAACAGGGGATTTATCATTAACATTTGTTTCTCTGAATAATGTTATATGAAGCACCATTACTTCAAACGAGTTATACTTGAAGCCTGCCCTCTGAGAAATCCTGAAAACATTGTAATAAATTGAAGCAACACCTCCCCCTTTACCCAGCTTTTGTAGAAAGGGACCTGATATTCAATAAACCAAGCTTTATCATTTGTTTATCCATACTACATCTGTTTTTTTTGTTTAACCACAATTCAATTGTTACTCTAAAAATTGGTTTGCATGTTTTTTGTATTTTTTTAGTTTGGGGAACAGACACAGTCTTTATAGTGTGATATCTAGGTGAAAGAGTCTCTATGTGCTGAGAATTAACTGACTTCTATGAATGAGGCGGCTAGCAGATGGTTGGTTTAGCCATTCTGTCTGCTTCAAGACCTGGGCCCCAGTTAGTCAAGTACAAACTCTACGACTATGTGCCATAGAGAGAGAAGAGTGGCACCACCCCATGAGGGATGAAGACCATCTCTTTTCAACAGGTCAGGTCTGCCCCAAAAGCTTGTCCAATTGTCTACAAAATTTATGTTATTCTGCGGGCACCACTTAGACATCAGATCTGCTATGCATCTCATCACCACTGTAAGCAGGGAGAGGACCAGAGAAAAATACAGTGTCTGACATCGTGCTTGCAAGTTCACACACCTCTTTAATGTTATTTTTAGTGATGTCCGACTGGCGAAGTCGAACATTATAAGCCAGTGTGAATAACAATCTTACTGTATTTACGTTTAGCATTAGCCAGCACTTTTAAATTTGCCAAGATATCAGGCACTCTGGCTCCCGGTTAACATTGAACTATGGTGGCTGGTGTCTCTATATTCATGTTCCATACAATAGAATCGTCAATAACTAGAGCACTTTCATCAGGTTTCTCAGTGGGTGCATCACTGAGTGGTGAGAACCTGTTTAATGTTTTGATCGGAACATAAGAGTGGTGTTTTGACCCGCGACTATGCAGCCTCACTGTCACCCTGTTACCCTGCTGCGGGGGCTCTGTTACCGGAACTGAACAATGTACAGGACTCCCTGAGCTAGACGCATCCAAAGTCGTATCTAGAGCCCTCACATTCTTACTGTCCTCAATTAAAGTTTGGATGCGTGCCTCTAATTCTGAAACCTTCTCTGTCAGCCTAACTATTTCTCTGCGAGATAGATAAACTATACATGTGGCAAGCAGTGCAAATAACAATAGCAGGAGAAGCCATTACTCACCGTGCTTGATGAAATATTCTTACCACAGTTGTTTGAGTAGAGCAGCTGAACTGCAGCACGTGCTGGTTAGAACGATTCTCGTTCTCGAGTCAAGAACCAGTTGCATCGGTTTTCGGATCATCAGTACACTGAACTGAAAACCGAGGGCTTGAATGAAGAGCAATCTGGCAAAACGTTAGTTCATTTAATAACAAATACATCGCAATGGATTATGTATAGTAAGTGGATCATGGTTTCTGTGCTGATGACACCTAATGTATTTACTTTATATCTTCAAGACTTAAATCCTCGTATGCACATTATTGCTGTTACTGTATTTGGGTGCGTTGTTGCAAAACTTAATTGTAAACGTTTCATGATTATGAGGTTTTTAACTGACTAAAATTGATTACTGACTTTATATATTTGAATGTTTGATAGACGTGACGCCATTACGTCATCACCAATGACGTCATTACGTCGAGCGTAAAAGAACCGCTGAACTGTTTTTTTCAACCGGTTTATTGAATCGAACCGTCCGAAAGAACCAGTTTGCGGAAAAGAATCGAACGTCCAATCACTACATAGCAGCGCTTGATGCGCAAGGGACTGTCTGACAATACCACTAACTGTAGAATGTCATTGCTCTCAAACTCAATTTCTGGAGGGCCACAGCTCTGTACAGTTTAGTTCCAACCCTAATCAAACACACCTGATCCAGCTAATCAAGGTCTTCAGGATCACTAGAAACTTCCAAGCAGGTGTGATTTGGAGCTGGTTGGAGCTAAACTGTGCAGAGCTGTGGCCCTCCAGGAATTGATTTTGAGACCAATGCTGTGTGTACAGTATACAAATATTTTCATGAAAGAATTACATTACTGTAATTCACCAGAAGTTTTTTTTTAAATGTTCTAAAGGTTGTAGTGAATTTTTAATCACAAGACTTACTACAGGTTAGATTTTGCCATTAGCTCATTTACTGTGTGTACAGTACACAACATTTTTTTGAAGAAATAATTTACCTTTAGGGTTTTATCATGTTCCAAAGGTAGTATGTCTCTAGTTACATGACTAACCTACTACATGTGAGATTTTGCTGATATCTCTCTTACTTTACAATAATTTACCAGTAGGGTTTTTGCATGTTCCAGAACTTGTAGTATGTTTATAGATATAAGACTAACTTACTACAGGTGTGATTTCGCCAATACCTCCTTTACTGTACATACAGCACACAATATTCTTAGAGAAAAAAAAATGCAATTTACCGAAAGAGTTTGTTCATGTTCCAAAGCTTGTAGTACATTCCTAGTTACAACAGACTTACTACGGTGAGATTATGCCAATACAGTCTGGTCAGTAGGAATGTACTACAGCCCTCTTTTTTTTCTAAACATACTTGTGACCCTTGACCACAAAACCAGTCATAATGGGCATATTAGTAGCAATAGCCAAAAATACATTGCATGGGTCAAAATCTTTGATTTTTCTTTTATGCCAAAAATAATTAGGATATTAAGTAGCTTTTAAATTTCCTACTGTAAATATATTAAAACTTAATGTTTGATTAGTAATATGCATTGCTAAGAACTTAATTTGGAAAACTTTAAAGGCAATTTCTCTCTCTCTCTCTCTCCCTCTCCCTCTCTCTCTCTCTCTCTCTCTCTCTCTCTCTCTCTCTCTCTATATATATATATATATATATATATATATATATATATATATTTGTTTGTTTTTTGCACCCCCAGATTCCAGATTTTCAAATAGCTGTATATATATATATATATATATCAAGGCAATGCTTATTCATTCAGCTTTCAGATTATGTATAAATCTTAATTTAAAAAAATTTACCCTTATGAATATTTTTGGTGTCCTTGGTCCCATTTATGCAATAAACATAAAGTAAAGGAGGTTTCAGCTAAATTTCACATGTCATAAGTGTCACGCCGTCTGGTCTCTGTTTCCCTGAGTCTCCACTAGTGGTCTCACTTCCCCATAGGCACCTCACCATAGGCACTACAATTCCCACATAGCCTTGTCCCTTCATCACAGTAATTGCACTCCTGTTAATTGCACTCAGGTGTCTTCACTTGTTAGTCATTACCCTCCCTATATTAACCAGTCCTTTTCTTTTTGTCTGCATGGAGTCCTTTCTTTCCGTCACCCAGTTTCCTCACCTTCCGAGTTCCTCGTCTTCCGAGAAAAACTGAAGAAAACTGCAGAAAATGGTGCGACGCCCCTGGCTGTTTATTGTTTTCATATAAAGTGGTTACATATTGTTAAACCCAATTGTGTTAGGGATATCTTTGAACAGTGGCAATGTCTAGGAAAAATCTAACCTTAATTTAACTTTAACACAATCTGTGTCTGTTAACGTGCAGTCACAGTTAATGAGTTCTGACAGCCAGTACATTATTGTATGATTAAATGAACCATATTTCTACACATAATGCGGCAGCACTGGGTCCGTTCGCTGCTGGCTGTATAATCCAGTCACCCCGCCTCCTCCACCGCAAGCGCAAAACCAATTCGGAAGATCAGAATATCGAGTCATGTTTTATGTTAGTTAAAAAAAAAATTTTGGATGCAACAACCAAAACTTGTAGAATCGAAAATTAAACTGAGAGAAAATTATCCATTTGTGAGGGATTAAAAAAAAAAAAACATAAAATGCAAGTTTGAAGCCAATTGTTATCTGATTAATTTTAATGGTGCAAATTGAACAAAGAACAGCGAAGGGTTACACGGATCATACAATTCTTTATAATATATTTAACATTAAACGTATTTAATATTTTTTCTAAAACTTCTTGGATATTGAAACAGGCACATGCATTTCTGGCCAAATTAAAGAAAGCCTACATTGTGTTTGAATTTGCATGTTATGAAGTAAGCATCATTAATGATAACTTGTGTTTAATAAAAAAAAAAAAAGAAAAAAAGAAAAAAGGATTTATTAGTGAAATGAAAGAATGATTTAATAAAACTATTTTTTATGATCAGTAATTGTCTCTAATTAGCCTGTTTAGCTAAGCCCTCAAAAAAAACGTATTTAGTTGTACAGTATTGCATGATTTGTAGATTATATTTAATAGTTTATACTTAAACATAAACATTTGTAATTTGTTTTTAAAAGGTAAAATTACATAATCAATGCCGCATAAATTCTTTTTCAAATGAATGACAGATATTAACCTACCTATTATAAGCATAGACTGTAAAAAAACATATGGCGATATTTGACTCCTTAAAAAAATAAAAAAAACATTGTAATGCTTCTAACTAGGGCTGGGATAAACGATTATTTTTTAAACGATTAATCTAGCGATTATTTTTTCAATGCATTGATTAATCTAACGATTAATTTTTTCAGACCGATTCGATTTCGATTATCTCCCCATTAATTGACTACTAACAATTTATACATGTTGATTTACATATCTGAATGAAAAAAACATGAATTCCTTAACATTGCAATATATGTTTATTGCTCTTAAAATTACAAAATAAAAGACTGACTAAGAATGCATTACTTTGCACTTGTATAGAGATAGCATTCAATAAAACCTTGAAGCCTTGAAAACACATAGCTTACTGAAACAAGCTTACTGAACACATAGGGCCTAGCTTACTGAAAAAAAGTTCTTCTTTCAGGTGAAAATAACAACAACTTAATGTCTAGCATTCAATAAAAAAGTTCACCCAAAATACTTGTTTAGAGCAATTGAAAGAATACAGTAACCAATGTAAACTTTAGGGCTTTAAGCTAATACAGAGAGTGCTTTTCAAAAAATAAAAAATAAAAATTAACAGTGGGAGCCAGCACCCTGTCATGTAGAAAAAAAAAATCTCCGAATGCTCCACGTGAAACTTTGGCGTTCCGCCCTTTTTCTATCGTGTCTAATGATTTTGGTTAATATGCACGAGGGAGAGAGAGAGAGAGAGAGAGAGCAAGACAGCGCTCGTGTAGTTTGAAGACTGTGAGTGCGCGAGCGCGCGTGAAACTTGGGTGTTTCGCCCTTTTTCTATCGTGTTTAATGATTTTGATTAATATGCACGAGGGAGAGAGAGAGCAAGAAGCGCTCGTGTTGTTTGAAGACTGTGAGTGCACGCGCACAGCCGGGGCTCTCTCTCGTACGCGCCCTGTAAGGCGCAGCACAGTCATTCTATTCTACATCACTCACCGATCAAATAAAGCTTTGACAGCCGCCAAAAAAAAAGATCAATGCAGAAAAACCCCTGGATTGGTTATATAACGTTGGACAGAATGTTGATCCGGCCATCGCGTATATTCAGCGCACATAAGGTAAACGTTTTGCAAACGTTTTTTAGAGGAATAAAAACAGGTCGACGAATCGATGCGCATATTTTGCGTCAACGTATTTTTTGCGTCGACGTCATCGATGACCTCGACGCGTTGTCCCAGCCCTACTTCTAACTTTATTGTATGCCATCGTTTGTGCTAAAAAATAAATAAACTTTTGTCTAAATTAATTAATTAATTAAACAATAAATTCAATTAAAATAATAAGATGGATAAGTTAATCTTCAATCATGAAGGATAAGTTAATCTACTAGTCAAATTAAATCACCATCAACAATTCATCTTTGCATGACACAGAAGAGCACAGATGTGGCATTACGCATTTTTTAACAAGACTCAGAGGTGGCATTAATGCATTTCATAATAACAATGTTATAAAATTAATTATTTAAATATACCATTTTGAATATAGAAATATATAAAAATTTAAATGACTCAATTTATACTTTAAAATGAAACTGAAACCACCAGTAGGTGGCAGCAAGTCACTTCACTGAATCATTCATTCAAGCGATTCACTCAAATGGCTGATTCATTTAGGAATAAACCAAGTGACTCCCTTTATGTGTCGGTTGATTTGTTCAGAAACACAGATTCATTCATAAATGAAATAGCGCTGTGTTTGCTTGGATATGCACTGCGGCTCAGCTATGATTTGTTTGGAATTATTTTAGTTGAGGTAATAGAGCACAATCAGACAACAGTGTTCCTAAAATGTAAGTCACTTAAAATGAACTATATCAAAAATGTATAGAAATGTATAGTATAAATTCAATTTCACATTTGCAAACTCTCTCTTATAATCATTAAAATTCTGTCACTCGTCTTAGTTCATATCACAAACTTCCGTTTTAATTAACAAGGCTCTCTACATTGCACACTGAATCATAGGCGCCGATACCGTGGGTGCTCCGGGGCTCGAGCACCCACGGAAAATACCGAGCACCCACGGAAAATGAGCACCCACGTGTGCCAGTGCCAGACTGCCAGTAGGCTACATTTATTTAAAATTAAACATTGCAGTTGGCGCTATGAAGCGTCTGCCACACTGTGGCACTTTCTCTTTCTCTTGCAAAGTTTTGTCTGTCATGTTCTTCCACCTCATTTCATACCCAGCAGTACGTTAATATGTAAATGTTACGGTACATTCCCTAGACTCCTTAAAGTTCGTAACAGGGTTTAAATGGGAACATTTTTCTGCTCAAGTATAGGCCTATATACGGTTTAAAAGAGGAAAAACTAATGGACACAAAAGTAGCCTACTTTTGGACAGAATACGAGTTCTTTGTTAAATACATAAAATAAAAAAATATATTTTTAGCCTATATGAATAATGGATTCGAAACCTCAAAGAAAAGCCATGCCACTATCAAAAGAAACCTCGAAACATAAATGAGGTAGACATTCCCAGAAACTCATTATTTTAGTCGCAACAATCGGTTAATGAAAACGTTGTCCTTTTGCAATAGTTTTTTAATCAATATTTACAAAACATTAATTTCCCAAGAGGCTGAACGCATTAGCGGTTACGTGTCAGTTAAACTTTTCATCTCCAATCCTGTTTGTATTTTTGAGAAGTGACGCTGTTGTGTTTGTTTGTATCGGCCGCTGTCCATTAGCCTAAGGTTCTGAAATGCAATATTTTTTGAATAGCCTAGTCTATTTTTTTTTTAATTTTTTTAATGGCGTGCGCCCTTGAGCACCCACGGAGAAAAACATAAATCGGCACCTATGCACTGAATCTATTATTTACGTCGTCTCCACACTTTTTTGTTATAATGAATGACAACAACTGCAGTCAGCTTTCAAGATCTGTGCTGTGAGGAGCAGCACATGCACAGATAGAGAAGCATTTTCATCGGTTGCAGTCTGCAGGTATTATGGCCAATCACAAAAGGCAGCACTGCGCAGCGAACCATAGACACAAATATCCCGCTACATTTTTAGTCTATATAGCGCTAGGTTTATGTGCAGAACTGGGATCGCTTTTGTAGTCTTTTGAAATGATAAATTATAAAAATCACCTTAATTTTCAAATAAACTTATCCAGTTGGAAATGAAAAGCCGTCCCTCTTGAAATTCACTCCCCAGAATCCATCCCCCAGCATCCCTCCCATTTCCAGCCCTGGATATACACTCACCTAAAGGATTATTAGGAACACCATACTAATACTGAGTTTAACCCCCTTTCGCCTTCAGAACTGCCTTAATTCTACGTGGCATTGATTCAACAAGGTGCTGAAAGCATTCTTTAGAAATGTTGGCCCATATTGATAGGAAAGCATCTTGCAGTTGATGGAGATTTGTGGGATGCACATCCAGGGCACGAAGCTCCCGTTCCACCACATCCCAAAGATGCTCCATTGGGTTGAGATCTGGTGACTGTGGGGGCCATTTTAGTACAGTGAACTCATTGTCATGTTCAAGAAACCAATTTGAAATGATTCAAGCTTTATGACATGGTGCATTATCCTGCTGGAAGTAGCCATCAGAGGATGGGTACATGGTGGTCATAAAGGGATGGACATGGTCAGAAACAATGCTCAGGTAGGCTGTGGCATTTAAATGATGCCCAATTGGCACTAAGGGGCCTAAAGTGGGCCACACCATTACACCACCACCACCAGCAGCCTGTACAGTGGTAACATTCTGTTTACGCCAAATTCTGACTCTACCATCTGAATGTCTCAACAGAAATCAAGACTCATCAGACCAGGCAACATTTTTCCAGTCTTCAACTGTCCAATTTTGGTGAGCTCATGCAAATTGTAGCCTCTTTTTCCTATTTGTAGTGGAGATGAGTGGTACCCGGTGGGGTCTTCTGCTGTTGTAGCCCATCCACCTCAAGGTTGTGCGTGTTGTGGCTTCACAAATGCTTTGCTGCATACCTCGGTTGTAACGAGTGGTTATTTCAGTCAAAGTTGCTCTTCTATCAGCTTGAATCAGTCGGCACATTCTCCTCTGACCTCTAGCATCAACAAGGCATTTTCGCCCACAGGACTGCCGCATACTGGATGTTACCGCATACTTTTCACACCATTCTTTGTAAACCCTAGAAATGGTTGTGCGTGAAAATCCCAGTAACTGAGCAGATCGTGAAATACTCAGACTGGCCCGTCTGGCACCAACAACAATGCCACGCTCAAAATTGCTTAATTCACCTTTCTTTCCCATTCTGACATTCAGTTTGGAGTTCAGGAGATTGTCTTGACCAGGACCACACCCTGAAATGTATTGAAGCAACTGCCATGTGATTGGTTGAGTAGATAACTGCATTAATGAGAAATTGAACAGGTGTTCCTAATAATCCTTTAGGTGAGTGTAGGCTAAATAAAGGTGATACAAAGGACGCATCCCATTAAATGTTCTACTTTTATACACACCATTTAACGTTACATACAAATGTTATTTCATTTACACAGAACACAACCTAAAATTCGATTTTCAGTAATTCTAAAAGTGTGCACCTGCCATTGTGCGTTAACTTGAATCAATTCCAACAAATGTCTTTCATGCAGTGTTTCCTCATTTACTATGTGTGTTCTATTGTATCCTTTGTCATTATTGTCTTGTGTAATGTGTTGATCTACACCCGTGTTCTCAGGAAAGTCTGTTTTGAAGTATGAATAATTGTTTACGTTCCTCATTCCTCTACAACACTGCAAGAAGACAGTACCGCTGTTCACAGAGACCCAGAGCATCTTACAAAAGTATTACAAAATTATTCAATATTTACATTATTTCTGAAAAAGTAATAGTAAAATGCAACTTAGGTGTGTTTTTTCCTGACCTGACCTGCTGCAACTTTCCAGAAAATACGGCCTATATTGTGCTCTATTATGAAACAGTACATATAAAATGGGTAACATCTGCAATGTAAAAAAGAACTTTGATACCCAATAAAATTATGTTCACCCACATTACTTTTACACATTACTTATCTGTTAACTTGGGTTATAGAGGAATGATGAATGTAAACATTGATTCATACTTCAAAACAGACTTTTCAGAGAACACCGGTGTAGAACAACACATAACACAGACAATAACCACGGGAACTAAACTGAAACAGCTGGACAGGGATTAAATAATTAGAACCATTAAATACATCAGACTATATAAATCATCTTGGAATATAAACAATAGCACATTCCAAAAGATGAAAAAACGTGACCTAAATATGGAATAGCAAATTATTTTCCGGACCCCTGGCTTTGGGTCATGGAGCCCAGTTTGAAAACCCCTGCTTTATACAAAACTGTTTGTGTCAAAGCAGCATTACAGTGTCAAACAGGAAAATTATTGGTCAATAATGCAAGAGGACAATAACAGAGAGTCATTTTTCCAGCCAAAGTCAGTTCATTGATGATTCAGGTCATCATCCAGTTCAGCCCTTTTCTAGTAGTGTCTGTGCAGTCAAGTGTCCCTAACTAAGTAAGCCAAATGCAACAGTGGCAAGAAACCAGAATTCCATCGGTGACAGTAATGGAGAAAAAACCTAAGAGAAACCAGGATCAGTCAGGGGGCAAGTTCTCCTCTGGACATACGAAGCCAGCATGGTATGGTTTAATTCCAGGCTGCAACACAGTGAATTATATAGTCTGCAGAAGACTTGTCTGGTTCCCGTGGTCTTGTGCCGATGGTCTTCTCAGGAAATCTGTCTCTGATGATCATCTAGTTTACATTGTAGGGGAATGTACAGTTAAAAACCAAGGACCAGGTGTTGAAATGAAGACCAGGAGTCAGACATACAATCAATTAATAATAACATTTACTGAAGAAAATTGTTTGCAGTTTCATCAGCAGAAGTCAGCTTCAACACTCTTGATGGAGTTGGCTGCTCTGCATACAACTCAAAATCACCAACAATTATACTCTTGACAGAAGATACTAATTGTGTCAATGCGTAGATCAGCAAAATTCTGATTGGTTCCAAAACCTAGATAAACTTAGACAGTTTCCACATATGGATGCAGCATATCTTCTGACGACTATTTTGATGACAAGTGATCAGAGGTCAGATGCAATATGTCTGTACAAACGCTGGACATCGCCAGTTGAATGTTTGTCCTGTGACTGTCTGTGAGCTTCTCCCTGAGAACTTATCAGAACTTTAAGGCCATCTAGCCCCAGCTAGAATTTTATCAGTATGGTTCGTTACACACACACACACACACACACACACACACACACACACACACACACACACACACACACACACACACACACACACACACACACACACACACACACACACACACATTATGAAGTCATCATTTTAGAGAGTAGAAGTACAGCATCAAACAGGATTCTTTAATATCTCATAAGAGCACATAAGGTTACACATTTCACTCTTGCCATAACTTGATTTATAGTCAAACAAGAAATAATGTAATGATATAATTAATATCAATATGAAGGATATGGCAGTTCCTTCAACATGGTCTCCGCTGAGTGTCAACTGACACATTTAGTGTCCTAACTGACTCACTCGTTTTCATTTACTCCTTCAAGTGAACTGTATTAATGACCTAATGAAGGGAATAGTGAATTGAGGGTGTAGGGGAGGATTTTGGATTCAGCCTAGGATTTATGGTCTGTTCAGATGGATGGGATTTTCAAATGAACTTGCAAACAATTCACTCTGAATCATTACATGCAGTCTAAATGAAAAACAAATCAAAGTAAAGTGGGTGGCCAATAACAGACCCACTAGGGACACTGAGGAGTGTTAAATGAATGTGTCTTATCACCATTTGACATTTAGTCCTGCCAGATATGCAAAATGTTTTGTTCTCAACAGATTTGCTAGGACATAGCAAGGAGCTTTTGCGGGGCGAGTGCTTTGTGTCACCAAACTTGCCTGCTTAAATTCAAGCTGTATAACACCAAATCATTTAATTAAGTCAGGCCAGACTAATTTTAAATGACTGCATTATTATATTCCTTTCCATTAAGGTAGGTAAAAACCAATGTGTGCACACTGGTTGCATTTGCTTTTTTTTTAAAGAGGTTTTCTGTGGATGCTGATGTCATTGGTAATTAAAGACAATTGAAAGTTCATGACAGTCATGTGACTGATCTCCGAGAGGTCAGATTATTTGCTGTTCATCTAAACAAAGCAACAACGTCAACGTGTGCTTCTCTGAAGGCAATGTGTATGAAGATCCTCCTGATTTACAGTATGGCTAAGGTAAGAATAGTCAAAATACTGAATCTGTTTAAATACTGATTTTAAAATGCCAACATCTATCATGAGACTGAAGATACTGTTGGTTTCACTGTTGGTTTCTTTGTGTCAGTTGGTATTAAATTCTTGTTTAAACATAACAGACACTGTTGGAACATTTTCAAAAAGTGCAGCGGTGGTATTATCACCATGGTATCAGATTATAATGTGGTAGTTATGGTATTAAGATTATAATACCATTATAATATGATATACAATAGTTTACAATACTGTAGAATACCATATTCATATAGCCTACCATGGGGTATGTCTACTTTATATAGTACGCAGAAGAACTTGATGAATTACGTACAGACTTTTATTTACCTTATTAATGCTGTGCAACTCTTAATTCAGTGGGTAAAGCTTTGCACGCATGCGCCCTAGTGGAAAACACAAATACTACATCTGTATCCGTTCACCAGTGGTTTGCGCTTTGTTATTCTCAGTATTTCAATAAGTTGTTGCACTCGTTGCTATTAATTCAACATTAGGCCTACAACATGATCTTATTTTTTTTCTTAAAAAAAAAAAAACTAAATAGGAACGAAAACCACCACTGCACTTATCAAACAGTTTGTCTATACATGCACTATTTCTAAAGGATAATTTTGAGTTGCTATGCAGATTTGTGTAACAAATGGGAGTCCCTCACATATTAGTATTTATTTATTTGCAAACACTTTATAATAAGGTTCCATTAGTGAATGTATTAACTTGAATGAACAATGATCAATACATTTATTACAGTATTTATTCATCTTTGTTCAAATACAGCTGTTCACTGTTAGCTCGTTAATTCACAGTGCATTTAGTAATGTTAACAAGCACAGCTTTCGATTTTAATGATGCATTAGTAAATGTTTAAATTAAGATTAATGCTGTAGACGTATTCTTCATTCTTCATGTTAACTAAAGTAGTTATCTAATGTTAACCAACGAACCTTATTTGAAAGTGTTACTATTGATTTTGCCTCAAAAGTTTATGATTCTCAGTTTTGTTACATGCAATAGCATCAACTGTTGTAGTTATAAGTGACAATTATAAATCACTAATTCATAGTGAAAGGATAATAAGCCATTTTTGTTGTTTGAAAAGCCAAGACTAAGGCCCAGAACACTCTTAAGTTGGCAAAAGAGCTCCAATTTATTTCTATAATTTTGTAGGGAATAGATTGGTTGGGAATGATACTAACATAACACACTAATTTAATCACAACGCATTTGTGAAATATGTCTGTACTTTTTGCATCTCCAAAATTAAATAACTTATTAGGCCTATTAAATATCATCACTATTACCCCGTTTTACATAGGTCTCTGCTATCTGGGTTGTGCTCCAGGGGATTTGTTGGGAAATGAGAAAGAAAGAAGTTGACTTTTCATGTTATTTTTAATAATAAGGTAAACCCTTACAGAAATCTTGATTTTTGTTTGTCCTCGTTTGGCCCGTTGGGAGGTCCCAGCAGTGCATGTCTGTTTTTTTTTCTTCCAGTGTTTGTTGTAGAAGCCTGAAAGATGAATTAACGCTGGAAAGACAGAGTCATATAGCTGTATGCTTTGCTCGGAACTGATTTACAACCTTTATTTGTTTAAGTTTTGCGCTCGGTAACATCATTAGTTTAATCATTGACAGAAAACCTGACGCGAAAAAGTTTGCCCGGCGGTGACGAGTGCAAAATCCACAGCGGCAGATTAGCGAAGACACGCGGAGCGCAAAAAACTGCGGACATTTAAAAGCGCGAGGACTGTCACGCCACGGGACAATCCTTTCACTCAACAGCAGCGGTATGACACAAACTAGCGATTTTTGAGTGTTGGTTAAGAAAGGGTAAACTAAACTCCAGACTTGTGTATACGGGATACCGGTACAATGAGTAAACTCAGTCCTCTCAGTAATTTTGCCAAGTTTATCTCAAAGTCGTCTGACAATGGGCCAGTCAGCGGGGAGCAGCTCTGCATGGAAGACTGCAAACCTCTGTGCTGCTGCGGGACGGAGCCATGCGTTTGTCCTTTCTCACAAAATAGTAAAGATGGACTCAAAGAATATAAGGTTTGTTTAATTCCTACCAATTTGAAAAGAATGTAGCCTAACGTTTCATTAAAAAATGTGTTCACCATAAGATATTTCAGAAGTATTTGTTGTTTGTGTTGCTTTTCTACAGATAATGGGCTTATTGTTATACGTAATACGTAGCCTACATGTATTATATTATATACATACACTTGCCAGAAAATTCGGACACTTAAGCAACACAAAAGTGTGAATTTAATTTCATTAGATAAAATTATCAAAGTGCTGGAACTTTTCTCAGAAGTAACTTCTTTTGGGCCATTACATATTTGTTCTCACAATGGTTTTTGTGGTTGTATGAAGTCAGTTGTCCTGAAGTTCAGGTATTCAGAACAGATGCAGACGTGTTATGCACTTGTGCTCAAAGTGACAATTTCTTTTTTCTTTTTTTTCCCCCAACCGTGTCTTTATTGATTTTTAGAAAAATTTAAAATGAAATAAAAATGCAAATAATAAAAAAATTACATATATATGTACATATACATACAATACACATTCATGTCAACATAATGGTACATTAATATCATGAGGTGATGCATGTTAAGCCAAGTTACACTGAAAATAGGTTTGGATCAGCTTCTTTAAAAAATCCTATAAAGGGATTCCATACTTTGAAAAACTTTTCAGGCTTTCCCTTAACAATATATGCAAGTTTTTTCATAGCCAAGCAATGAGACAATTGTTTAAATTGAGGGCTTTCTATATTTTTCCAATGATAGGCTACTATAAGTTTAGCTCATAATAAACAGATTATCAACATTTTCTTATCAGAGCTGTAAGTGCAACTTACAGTGAAAATATTTAGTATGCAGAGATGCATAAACAATGATCCTATCTCTACATTACATTTCATACATTGATCAGGAATGTTGGGATTAAACTTTCAGAACTTTTTAACTGTTAAATATATATATATATATATATATATTAAATTCAATGACATTTATATAATTACAGTTGGCAAGTAAAAATTAATGACAACAATCATTGTCCCTTTAAAATGTTGTTTCAGTCTTTGATATTCTGGCCACAGAAAACTTTAGCTCTTTTAATCAAAGTCTAATGCATACAAGTATATAAGTGGTCTAAACACTAATGTAAAGTTAAGCACAAATAAAAATGGCACTTTAGATCCAATGGGATCAACACTTAGTAAAATAGTAAATTCCAAGTCGTGTGATTGTTCAGTCGGACCACCTTTTCTAATCTGATTTGTGATGCTGTATAATGGGAAAAATTTGTGCTAATACTTCTGTGTGTGATTAGCGAGTGCTTTGTAGTGCCTCAGATTCAAAGCAAATTTATTGGGTTCAATTGAGTGCATATGTTCCCAAATGTTTAAAGTGCCTTGCAGGATAGCGTCAATAATACAAAGTTGAACTACATTAAGTTTCACAACATGTAAGCAATATGTTTATGCTTTTTCCCCCTGTTTGATTAGGAAAACGGAAGTCCACAGGAAAGCTGGACGTCTGAAAAACATGCTTTTGATAATCTTGCCTATGAGCCAGAGGGCCACAAACTAGTGGTCAAGGAGAGCGAGGTGAAGATCCGGGTGCAGGGAATGACCTGTCAATCATGTGTCAGATCTATTGAAGAGCGGATTGGAAGTCTTGAAGGTGTTGTTGGTGTCAAGGTGTCTTTGAGCGATAAAGAAGCCTCTTTGAGGTTTAACCCTTCAACAGTAACACCAGAAATTTTAAGAAAACATATTGAGGATATGGGGTTTGATGCTTCACTTCTGGCCTTGCCAAGTCAACTGCAGCCTTCGGTGACTGATTGGTCTGATGTAACCTTAGGTGTAGAAGGGATGCATTGCGGGTTGTGTGTGAAGAACATAACAGAGACCTTGTCGGGAGTGATAGGTGTCAACTCTGTATTCGTTTCATTGGAAAAAGAAACTGTGGACCTTAGATTCGACCCATCGCTGCTTACCCTGGAGACAGTTAAAGGGCTCTTAGAGGAGATTCCACCAGGGAATTTTAGGGTTTCCATTCCTGGTTGGAATTCTAGATTGAATTCTGCCAGTATTCCACCCCAGACTGTGACCTTCAGAATAGAAGGAATGACATGCAGCTCTTGTGTTCAAGCCATAGAGGGAATAGTGTCTCAAAGAGCCGGAGTTTATGCCATAAAAGTTTACTTACAGGAAAAGAAGGGAATTGTAACATTTGACTCCAGTGTGACTTGTCCAGAAGAACTGCGGGCGGCAATTGAGGACATGGGATTTGAAGCGTGGCTGGATCAAGGTTGTGAATACATATCAGAATACACATCTTACACAGTGAAGATCAAATATCTTACAGGGACTGGAAATCGATACTCTATATATGTACCTGTTAAGTGAACTCATAAAGCTTACTGTTTACTAAATAGCATCTTGCTAATTTAAGAATTTTTTTAAACATTGCCATATATGTATACTAAATGTTTAGAGATGCCCTACTTTAAAACTAGGCATCTAATATTTAGTGACTGTAAAACCAAGTAGATATCACAAAATGGCAAAATCTTTATCTTTTCTATACAGTGGCTTCAACTCTGCCAGCAAAACCTATCCAGAACAATGGTTTCCTTGGTTACCACACTGGTTGCCATTCTAGAATAACATGAAGTGTTCTTGAATGACTCAAAACCCAGACATGGCAAACTTTAAAAGGGCAAGAGGGAGAGTTAATCGGATTAAAGAGGCTTTAGGCAGACTGTTCTCTCACTCACTTCGAAATGTTCAGAACTTTTTAACTGTGATCCTAACTAAACATGAAGCCAAAATACATAGACTGCAGAAATATCACAATTATTATAACAAGCTATTAATATGTATTAAAAATAATAATATAAGCATTGCAAGTCTTCCATAATTGTTTCTCTTTTACACTTTTTTCTCCCTTTCAAAGATTCTGCAATTTATGAAGTTTCATCAAGTAGTCAAATGTCAAGGGCTCTGAAACAAAGCCACACATCCAAATCTTCAGCAAGTGAAATCACCAATGACAAGCCCTCTGGTTCAGAGGACAGAGAGATATGCAAATGTTTTGTTCATGTGACAGGGATGACCTGTGCATCTTGTGTGACCAACATTGAGAAAAATCTGTTGAAACACAAAGGTAAAAATGGCATTCAGGATTAAGTACTTTTTTAAACTATATTTAAGTTGCTATTTTAATCAAATTTCATATATATATATATATAGTAGATCGAGGGTCAGATTTTTGTGTGTTGATGTTTTTCTAGGTATTAAATCAGTATTAGTCGCTCTGATGGCTGGGAAGGCAGAGGTGAAGTATGATCCAGGACTTCTAGACCCACCACAGATCGTCCAGCTCATCTCTCGTTTAGGGTTTGGTGCCTCAGTGATGGAAGAGAGTACAGTCCAGGATGGCGTCTTGGAGCTTTCTGTGAGTGTCTGGATGCATTTGTGGGTGATTCTCTAACTACAACCAAAAAATCATACTGTATGTTATAGGCATTTTATTAGGTGATATATTCATGACTGATATTGGTCATTTTTTTGTGATTAATAACATATGGATAAGCAGTGGATAAGACAAATGCACTTGGTGTAAGAGACCCAGGTTTGACCTGGGTTCGAATCCACTGTGAAACACCAATGTGTCCCTGAGCAAGACACTTAACCCCTAGTTGCTCCAGAGGCGTGTGACCTCTGACATGTATAGCAATTGTAAGTCGCTTTGGACAAAAGCATCAGATAAATGTATAAATTGTATTTATTTTTTAATATTATTTTTTAAATATTACATTCTTTTTACATTTATTAAAGAAGAGATTTTCCCCCCAAAAATCTTTTTGCACACTGGTTGTTTGAAATGAATTTGAATGTTTGTTTTTTTTTACATTGTGGCAGTAATGAAGTTGTGATAATATAAATTTAGACAATAAATAATAATATCATCATCATGTTATCAATATTCATAATAATATAATTAGACAATAACACAAACAAATTTAAACTAAAGTGTAAGTGTATGGAAGTCTAAGTTTTTTTCTTCCTTTTATATCTGCCAACTCACCACCGATTCTCTTTCCCCAGTAACTGTGTTCAACAATATGTTATTTTTGAAAAGTAAAAAAAAGAAAATTCACTGCTTGGACTGAAAAGTGCTTGTTTTTAGAGGATACCGTATTTTCCGCACTATAAGGCACACTTAAAAGCCTTTCATTTTCTCAAAAAGCAACAGTGCACCTTATAATCCGGAGTGCCTTATATATGGATCAAGGCGCTCTGTCAAAATGTTGACATTCCCTTTAACACAGCTAAATCTAGTGGATGCATAACGCAAACCCAGTCAAAGGTTTGACGGCAATATCTTCTATTCTATGCGCTTTATAATCCGGTGCGCCCTATATATGAAAACAGTTCTAAAATAGGCCATTCATTGAAGGTGCGCCTTATAATCCGGTGTGCCTTATAGTGCGGAAAATACGGTACATGATCTTTACATAATGCAATACATTTTTATATAGCGTAAAAAAAAAAACAGCGTGAAGAGAGATGAAATGGAAATTCTTAAAAAGGTCTAATGTAGAATTCAATAAAAGAATGGTTTGATGCGAGCAATTTATAGGTTCTGAGTTCGTTTCGTCTTGTGGATTTCAGTCTTGGCACCTATATTTTATCAGGTCACAGGTATGACATGTGCTTCCTGTGTCCATAACATCGAAAGCAAACTTTCGAGGACAAAAGGAATACTGGAAGCCTCTGTTGCTTTGGCGACAAGCAAAGCTCATGTGAAATTCAACTCGGATTTGGTAGGCTCTAGAGATATCGTCCGAATTATTGAGGTAAAATTATATTTATATTATTGTGAAGGATTAGGTTAATGTTATTTCATTGTTGTATTGTTATTATTCTTAATCTCTCATTTCGTTTGTCTATTTATTGTATCTCTATGCTCTAGGGTTTGGGTTTTGGTGTGTCTTTAATAAAAAATGAGGGATTGAACAACACACTAGACCACCAAGAGGAAATTCAGCAGCAAGTATCTTTTTCAAATTTAAGCTCACTTATTTCTGTTTGTGTCAGAGCGAGTGTAAGTTTATGCATTGCTATCTATCTATCTATCTATCTATCTATCTATCTATCTATCTATCTATCTATCTATCTATCTATCTATCTATCTATCTATCTATCTATCTATCTATCTATCTATCTATCTATCTATCTATCTATCTATCTATCTATCTATCTATCTATCTAAACTGCTCTAGATGGAAGCATTCGTTTCTGTTTAGCCTGGTGTTTGGGATCCCAGTGATGGGTCTGATGATCTACATGATGGTAATGGACAGTCAACACAAGGAGCATGGTGGTTCCATGCCTGTGGACCAGAACATTCTACCTGGTCTCTCTATAATTAACTTGGCCTTCTTCTTGCTTTGCACACCTGTTCAGGTATTTCCACTGCAGGTTATAAGAACAAATGGCCCCATTCATTAAAGCAGCACTATGTAACTTGTTCTGTGTTCTAAATTGGCAAAATGTTTATAATGAGCGAGTACACCATGAATTCATCTTCCAAACCACATTTTGTCTTATCCCGAATCACTACTGTACACTTATAATAAGTGCTTATATTTGGAATATTGTAGCCTGGTCGGGTCGTCACCGCTGTGGAGTAACACATACCTGCGTGAATTGCCATAGACATAAACTTAGAGAAGTAGCTCTGGTTAGAATGTTCTTCCGCGGGATGCGTGCAGTTCTGTTTATTAACCGCTAATGCGCCAAAAGTTACATGGTGCTGCTTTAATAGTTGACTATTTGTATGTGATCATAGAAGGTTTTCATGCAAAATTTTCAACAGTATTTCTTCTAGACAAAAGCGCACATTTAGTATTCCAGTATTTATTTTTTCATGTTTTTTATTCTGGTAGTTTTTGTTACTCTGAAGAAGCATTTAGTGTAGTGTCACTTTAAGTAGTTAAGTAAAAATAATGATTAAGAAGAATATAAATATATAAGAATTTTATGTAATGTATTCCGACGACAAAGCTGAAATTTCAGCATCATTACTCCAGTCTTCAGTGTTACATGATCCCTCAGAAGTCATTCTGATATGATTATTTGGTGCTCAAGAAACATTTCTCATTATTATCAATGCTAAAAACAGTTGTGTTTTTCAGGATTCTTTGATGAATAGAAAGTTCAAAAGAACAGCATTTATTTTAAATAAAATTATAAATGTGCTTTAATACAGCAGTTAAATAAACAATAAACACAATATTGCCAGTTTCCTTTTTTTCCCCTTTGCCAATAAAAATTATTCCATACAAAGTTTTGAAGCATATTGGTTGAGTAAATGATTTAATGACTCATTAGTTTAATTCCAGAATGAATCTGCAATTAATTCAGGTTTAATAGCCGTTACTGATTTCAATATTTACTTATTTTACTGTGTCACATTGAGATCATGCATAATGGTTTGATTGACAACCAACAAATAACCAATACTATAGTAATTCTCTCTTTCTCTGATTCTCCTTTATTCCCACTCAGTTTCTAGGTGGCCGTTACTTCTACATACAAGCGTTCCGTTCACTAAGACATGGTGTAGCCAACATGGACGTGCTCATCATCATGGCCACGACTATTGCATACGTGTATTCATTCATAGTGCTGATTGTAGCCATGATTGAAGGAGCCAAACAGAGTCCCCTGACATTTTTTGACACTCCTCCAATGCTTTTTGTGTTCATTGCTCTAGGACGCTGGTTGGAGCATGTTGCTAAGGTAAAGAAACATCAAAAACTCTCAAATATACAGGACTTATGGCTCAGGGGGCATCTGTCTCTCTCTCTATTATTAGCTTATCCAGACAGTGACAAAATGCGGTTTCTGACCATGTGTTATAATAACTTGAGGGTCAGCTTGAGTAATGTTTGAAGCATTTTTTAAAATTAGTTTACATAATATTAGGCAACATGATGGTGTATGAGCCTATAATAGTAAATATGTATTTTGAGATATTAACCAGCAGTTAGATTAACCTAATCTATTATATCTGTCATAGATTGATAATTGTAATATATTTTGGATCAGTCATATTAAATAAAGTGATTAGAATAAAGCCTGTTAATTTAGATGTTACCTTAAGAATGAACCATATCCATATTTTACTATCCTCTTATCTTGATATTTCCCATAAAGTCTTATTAATAGCAAGCTGATAAGGCCATGTATCGCCGCACTAGCCTGCACACTGAGGTTTTTGATTGCTTTTTATATGCAATTTATGCTGCCATCAAATTCATTTGATCAGAAAATGCTTATTTAATACCAAATAACAATTACAGGTGCTGGGCATATAATTAGAATGTCATCAAAAAGTTGATTTATTTCACTAATTCCATTCAAAAAGTTAAACTTCTATATTATATTCATTTACTACACACAGACTGATATATTTAAAATGTTTGTTTCTTTTAATTTTGATGTTTATAACTGAAAACTAAGGAAAATCCCAAATTCAGTGTCAGAAAATTTGAATATTGTGAAAAGGTTCAATATTGAAGACACCTGGTGACACACTCTAATCAGCTAATTAACTCAAAACACCTGCAAAGCCTTTAAATGGTCTCTCAGTCTAGTTCTGTAGGCTACACAACCATGGGGAAGACTGCTGACTTGACAGTTGTCCAAATGCGACCATTGACACAAGCACAAGGAGGGAAAGACACAAAAGGTCATTGCAAAAGAGGCTGGCTGTTCACAGAGCTCTGTGTCCAAAAGTGTACAAGCACTAGGGATAACCACACCCTGGAGAGTATTGTGAAACAAAACCCATTCAAAAATGTGGGGGAGATTCACAAAGAGTGGACTGCAGCTGGAGTCGGTGCTTCAAGAACCACTACGTACAGACGTATGCAAGACATGGTTTTCAGCTTCGCATTCCTTGTGTCAAGACACTCTTGAACAACAGACAGTGTCAGAGGCGTCTAAAGACAAAAAGGACTGGACTGCTGCTGAGTGGTCCAAAGTTATGTTCTCTGATGAAAGTAAATTTTGCATTTCCTTTGGAAATCAGGGTCCCAGAGTCTGGAGCAATAGAGGAGAGGCACACAATCCACGTTGCTTGAGGTCCAGTGTAAAGTTTCCACAGTCAGTGATGGTTTGGGGTGCCATGTCCTCTGCTGGTGTTGGTCCACTGTGTTTTCTGAAGTCCAAGGTCAACACAGCCGTATACCAGGAAGTTTTAGAGCACTTCATGCTTCCTGCTGCTGCTTTATGGAGATGCAGATTTCATTTTCCAACAGGACTTGGCACCTGCACACAGTGCCAAAGCTTCCAGTACCTGGTTTAAGGACCATGGTATCTCTGTTCTTAATTGGCCAGCAAACTTGCCTGACCTTAACCCCACAGAAAATCTATGGGGTATTGTGAAGAGGAAGATGTGATATGCCAGACCCAAGAATGCAGAAGAGCTGAAGGCCACTATCAGAGCCACCTGGGCTGTCATAACATCTGAGCAGTGACACAGGCTGATCGACTCCATGCCACGCCACACTGCTGCAGTAATTCAGGCAAAAGGAGCCCCAACTAAGTATTGAGTGCTGTACATGCTCATACTTTTCATTTTCTTACTTTTCAGTTGGCCAATATTTCTAAAAATCCTTTCTTTGTATTGGTCTTAAGTTATATTCTAATTTTCTGAGATACTGAATTTGGGATTTCCTTAGTTGTCAGTTATAATCACCAAAATTAAAAGAAATAGACATTTGAAATATATCAGTCTGTGTGTAATGAATGAATACAATATACAAGTTTCACTTTTTGAATGGAATTAGTGAAAAACTTTTTGATGATATTCTAATTATATGAACAGCACCTGTATATGATAACTAGAAGCTTATTTAATTATTAGTAGCTAAAGGGTACCCCAATGGTAGCTTTTGAAGTAAATTATACCACTGTAACAAACAACACAGAGGTGGGAATCAACAAGAGAGCTCTTAAATAAATCCACAGGCAGGAGAAATGCAGGAGACAGTCACAAATCAACAGTCAACATTGTTACCGGAACTGAGGAGCAGGGGCAAAACACATTTCTACTAGGAAAAAGCAATCAAGATAATTAAATCAACACAGGTGAACAAAATGAACTAATAAAGGGAGCATAGGGAACTAGGTCAAAGAGGAAACACAGGAACAGGAAAAACAAACTAAAAGTCTGTTAAACCAGCAAAAATCAGTGAATTCAAATAATGATGCAGCAGTCTTTGTAAGCAAAATTATGTGGTCATAAGACTGGACTGTGTCTGTGCGCTTGCCATTTGAGCATTGGTCTTGCCTGTATGAGTAAAACTTGATTAACAAATGATTTGTTTTGTCCTTGCAGAGTAAAACATCTGAAGCTCTGGCTAAGCTCATGTCACTTCAGGCCACAGATGCCACTATAGTGTCCCTGGGCAGAAACAACACCATCATCAGGTTCACTTCACTCTATACTGAAGTCATTATGTGAGATGTTAGCTAGAAACTAGCAGTTTAAATATTTTTCAGGGATGCTCAAGCTCATGAGTGAACTAATATTAGACACTTTTTGACATGATGTTCCATTTCTAACTACATGATACAGTATTTTGATATTACCCTTCTTGTTTATATGTATCAAATGTAGTGTTACTGTATCAGAATAGAATGAACACATTGACTCCTCCTGTGATAAGTTTCTCTCTCCAAAACCATATCCTCCAAGAACATGGAAGCAAACCCGAACACACACAATGACTGACAGGCAGAGAGCATTTCTGACAAAAAAAAGCACTGCTTCTCCTACTCCTTTTTTTCATTTAACAGATGGCTGTCACAGAGACAGCTATGATTTCCCAGGACACTTATTTCAATGTCATCTGCCAGGTATTAGGGACATTGTATGTGCAATATTCCAAAAAAACAAAACAAAAAAAAAACATCCCTTACAGCACCTTTAATTATTATCAAACAATATTAAGCATTTTAAAACAGATTCAAGATGTATTTTATTGCTAATATAAACACTTACATTTGTAAAATAATTAAATTCAAGCAAAAGTGATTATTTACACTAGTATAACACAAAGTTAACCTTTTAGAAATATTTTTGAAAGAAGTCTCTTTTCACCCTGGCTAAAAATACAAATAATGAAATTACTGATGTTGGGCTAGAGAAACATTAATTTGAATTATTTATCAATGCTTTTTACTGTCACTTTAAATCAATTAAATGTGTCTTTGCAATTAAAAAATATAATTAAAAAAATTATTGCTGAATGCAAACGTTTGAACAGAAGTGCATATATAAATAATATATGTTTTTAATTGTAATAAATTACATAATTTACAGAATTTGATATTTTTGCATCACTTTTTATATTTTTATATTTTTTTAACTTTTTTACTGTATTTTTAAAAATGCTTTAAAACAACATCCACAAATAAAAGTGATTTGAGTATGTATATGCAATATATATATATATATATATATATATATATATATATATATATATGTGTGTATATATATATATATATATATATATATATATATATATACACACACATATATATATATATATATATATATATATATATACACAATAATAATCAAATACTACACTAAAATTATTTCATCATTTACAAATAATTATTAAGAGGGCAAAAGGCAAAAAAAAATTATAAAATGGAATAAACTGAATTAGTGCAACAGCACTGCTGTTGATGGTTCATTTGAATATAGCAGTGCATATGGATGCCTACTTCAGTAGTTTGCTTCTTGAATAGAGTTCGGCTCTCAAAAGAGCAGGATTGAGCACCCTTGGCATAAATGAATTTCATTAGATCTAGTAGAACCTCAGAATACTGAATGGTGTTGATTTATGTGTGTTGGATGAAACTTATCTGACTAAACTGTCAATTTGCTATCATGTGTCAGAGAAGAGCAGGTTTCTGTGGAGCTGGTGCAGAGAGGCGACGTAGTAAAGGTGGCACCAGGGGGAAAGTTCCCTGTTGACGGGAAGGTCATTGAAGGCACGTCTATGGCAGATGAGTCCCTTATCACTGGTAAGACTCAGTCAGCGGGGGTTTGTGTGGTTTAGGATGATATATTTGCCTACATTTGTAAACAGTGTCATAGTACATGCTTTGTGGGTTTTCCCAGTGATTTGTTTTGAAAAGGAGAGCATCATGTTGGTTTTCATTTAAAGGTGCAGTGCGCATATTAAGCTGGAATAGCAGAAAAGAAGTAAAAATTACACAATCACTTTTGTTGAAAAGTTTATTTTTCATATAGAGTGATTGTTGTGTCTGCTCCATTTCAAAGTATGATTTTTTTGGTTTCTGGCTTCACCTTCTCTTTTGGTTGTTCTGCTTTTTCCTAGTGATCTATCATGTTCATTAGTTACACTTGCATTATACTGGCCCAAAGGTCCAAAGCTGCCTGATGGATACGAATCTGAAATCCTGAAACTGAAAGTCTATTTGTCATTCCAGGGGAGCCAATGCCGGTTATTAAGAAACCAGGCAGTTGTGTGATTGCAGGCTCTATTAACGCTCATGGAGCTCTTCTAGTGGAAGCCACACATGTAGGGGCAGAGACCACAATCAGCCAGATAGTCAAACTAGTGGAAGAGGCCCAGACATCAAAGGTAACTCGTGCACAAACATAAAACACACACATATGAACAAACAAACCATTTAGAGCAGGGTCTCCCAAACGGGGGTTAGTGAGGGAACTGCAGTGAGAACCAAAGGTGGAGATGGAGATGAGGTTGATTATTCATTGGATTAGACTTGGAGAAGTTTAGCATTATATCACTTGCTCACCAACAGATCTTCTGCAGTGAATGGGTGCCATCAGATTGAGAGTCCAAACAGCTGATAAAACATCACAATAATCCACAAAGTAATCAACACACCTCAATTCCATTTTTCATTACATCTTGTGAAGTGAAAATCTATGTGTATGTAATGAATCCATCGTTAAGTAACTTTATATGTGCCAAAAAACGAGTCCATACAAACAAACATGCAGACATTAAATAATGGACAGGAGCCGTGTGGAACACTTGTGGAATATTGTGATGTTTTTATCAGCTATTTGAACCCTAATTTTCTCAGCAAATGGTCATTTTTGGGAAAATTGTTACTTTAAAATGAAGTATTTCCATTAGCAATAGAGTCTTTGTTCATTTTGGCTTATGAAATAAATGTCATATTGCAGTTTAAATTGTATATATATTAAAAAAATAATCACAGTATATTTTTTTTGGACATGCATGTATGCGATAATTATTTATTATGGGTGCCCGTTTACATAGCTTAAACAATATGCATAGCTATGGCATTATGTATAATTATTTGTTTTGGAAATTTGTGAGGATAGAAAAAAATGAAACATGTAATCAATAACATCTGGCCACATGTGGACTTTGACAACACTAATTCTTTACATATTCATTTTTCTCCTTTAGTTTTTGATTCAAAATCATGTTATAATTGTGATGTTGCTGTCCCTTTCTCTTGGTAGGCACCGATTCAACAGTTAGCTGACAAACTGAGTGGCTATTTTGTTCCCTTCATAGTGGTGATCTCTGTGCTGACAGTGATCACATGGCTTATCATTGGCTTTCTGGACTTTGATGTTGTGGCAAAGTATTTCACCGTGAGTTACAGTAATTCATGAACTGTGTGTAAACGCAGTCTTCATTACAACGGATCTGTGTGTGAGGAAAAACACAAGAAACATCTCTAACCTAAGGTTGATCTTCACAGGGTTTCAACCAAAACATTCCCCGAACAGAGGTGATCGTTCGCTTTGCCTTCCAGGCCTCCATCACGGTTCTGTCCATTGCGTGCCCCTGCTCTCTGGGTCTGGCGACCCCTACTGCTGTTATGGTGGGCACAGGGGTGGGCGCTCAGAATGGCATTCTTATAAAGGGAGGAGAACCTCTGGAGATGGCCCACAAGGCAATGCTCTTTCTTTTAAGTCTGTATTTATTAGGCTGACATCCCAGTTGCAGTGGTATCTGTAGGAATTTTGCTGGGTATTTATTTATTGTTTATCTACTGTATATACACTACCTGCCAAAGTAAAAGAAAAAAAAAATTGTATTCAACAAGGATGCATTAAATTGATCAAAAATTATGGTAAACATTTTTATGTTGTTATTAAAAAAATAATTTATAGTATTGTGTGTGTGTGTGAGAGAGTCTCTCTCTCTCTCTCTCTCTCTCTCTATCTCTCTCTATATATATATACACTCTCTCTGTCTCTGTATGTATATACAGGATATATACATACAGTATATAAATATATTAATAAAATTCTGTATTGTATTTTTATGCCCAAAACTGTATTATCTGTATTCCTATACAGAGTGATAGGCTGCGGTCATAAATACAGCTCAGAAATGCTCAAAAATGTTCAGATTCTTTTAGGATTTACTGGATAGTCTGTTGTAATTTGACTCTCTTCCCTGCTGTTCCTGCAGGTTGGGGCTGTTATGTTTGATAAGACAGGCACCATCACTAATGGTGTGCCGCAGGTGACCCGAGTACTGGTCCTGTGGGACCGAGCAAGGCTTCCTCTTCGGAAGGTTCTGGCTGTGGTGGGCACCGCTGAGGCCAGCAGTGAACACCCTCTAGGCTTGGCCGTCGCCAAACACTGCAAAGAGGTTTGGGAAAAGTAGCAGACACAACAAACTTTGAAACTTCAGTACAGTTTTGTATGATGCAGCCTCTGGGCATTACGTGCCATACATACAAATGTCCCTGAGATTCCCATCCACTTCTGATTAAACCATCTGTTTTTATAAATAAAACTACTCTAAGGTGTTAAAGGAGGTTTCTAAGTCTGGTTGTCTGCTTCTAAACCTGTCTCGCTGTAGGAGTTGGGAACAGAAACTCTGGGCTACTGCCATGACTTCCAGGCTGTTCCTGGCTGTGGAATCAGCTGTAAAGTCTCCAGCATTGAGGATCTGCTGCAGAACAGCCCAAAGACACAAGAAACAAACACATCCGCAGCAAAGCAAACACCACTTCTTGTCACCCTCCAAGGAGCCACCACAGATGAGAGCAGCCTGGTGGCAGACACAGAGACTAATTCAGGGTCAGGTAAGGTAAATCTGCGTTTTTGCTGCCTCCTAGTGTGAGTTTTGTGTATTACTCAATGTATTTTCAGAGCCTTTTCTAATCTTTGGTAGCATTTTATTTTTTCATATATTATTAAATTAAGAATTCCATAAATTTATATTGCTTTGTACGCTACCAGTACTGTATTTATTTGATAAAAAATACAATAAAAATGATATTCTGAAATATGATTTCAAATTAAAATTTTAAAATATTAGTTTTCTATTTTAATATATTTAAAAATGTAAATTATTCCTGTTATGATAAAACTGAATTTTCAGCAGCCATTATTTCAGCCTTCAGTCTCACACGGTCCTTCAGAAACCAGATTAGAGCAATGATGCTGGAAATTTAGCTTTGCATTACAGGAATAAATTACATTTTAAAATACATTCAAACAGTAAACATTTATTTTAAATTGTAATAATATTTCACAATATTACAATTTATACTGTAGTGTTGGTCAAATATATCTTTTGACTGGTTATATATATAATATTAACATAACAGAGTTTATTTAGTTTTAAAGCATAAAGCTATGTTGTGAATGCTAGAGAAGATCTACTTGCATGTTTTCTTAATTTATTTCAAAAGAGCAAGGAAAATTGTGCTTTACGTTATATGTCCCCTTTATTTATTTGCATGTGATTGTGGCTTAAATTTCCTTGAATTAATTAAACTCTTTATCTATGAAGACAGATTTACAGTACAGATATATGAATATGGGTTTTTTCCAGATAGCCCTTCATACTCTGTTTTGATCGGGAATAGACAGTGGATGATGAGGAACGGTTTGGAGGTCACAGCTGATGTGGATGATGCCATGAGCAGCCATGAGACTAAAGGACAGACGGCCATACTTGTGGCCATCGACGGTACGTTATGTTTTGTCTAAAAGGCAATATTATTAAGTTTTTTATATATAGCAAAAGAACTTGCCAGTGTATCTAACATTAAAAGAGTAGTATCATTTGTCCCCTGAGGTCGACATACATTATAATGTTAGTTAGTTAGTTTTGTTATTATTAGTTAAACTATTGATTATTTCAAGCTTTTTATTTCAAAAGATCAAGATCACTTTTTATCTTCCCAGTTCTCTGTCTCCGTTTCTCAGGTGTGCTGTGTGCTATGTTAGCTGTAGCAGACACAGTGAAGGAAGAGTCGGCTCTAGCTATTCACACCCTGAGAAGTATGGGAATAGAGGTCTTCATGATCACTGGAGACAACAGACGCACAGCCCGGGCCATCGCCACACAGGTGCATATACATACATGCACATTTGCATTTTTCCTAGTTCCAAAATGCACTTTGCCAAGTACCATTTAAATCATATCATATAATAACACAAAATAATGTCAGATATCACAAGCTGGATTTAAAATAAGCAGCACAGTGCAGAATATTAAAGTATGTTTGTTAAGGTGCAGTCATTTTAAAGATTTAGTTCTAGGGCGAAATCCAGTCATTCTAGTAGGAATCTGTGCTTTTGGAACTTTCACTTGAAGGCTAAAAATTTCCCAACATTCCCAGATTTCTCTCGTGTTCAAGTTGGTCAAACCTGCTTGGTTTGAAACTAACCTCTCTACGAGCAGTGATTCATACATCTCTTTTTATTTTTTCCCATGCAAAATTTTGCCACACATTTACTATTGTTTGCCAGTGATTTGTGTTTGGTCACGTTGATATGCCGCGTTGACCAATTGAAAGCTGTGTGGTTTGGAAGCTTCATACATCGTTACACTATTGACAGTGGACAAAATGTTCACCAAAATTTCGCTAATGGAAAAGCCATATTTCTGACATCCAATTTACATTTTGTGCTTTTGTATTTGTGCTTAACATTTGTTAGTATTTAAATCTGAGTACACTGTATTTTCATACAGGTGGGCATCAAAAAGGTGTTTGCGGAAGTCTTGCCCTCCCATAAAGTGGCAAAAGTCCAGGAATTGCAGGAAAAAGGTCTGAAAGTTGCAATGGTGGGTGATGGGGTAAATGATTCGCCCGCTCTTGCCCATGCTGATCTGGGCATTGCCATAGGAACAGGCACAGATGTTGCCATTGAAGCAGCAGATATTGTCCTTATACGGGTGAGTCAATTTATTTACCAGGAAACAAAGGTGAGATTCTATAAAATAACAGAAGTCAAAAAAAGTTCAGCTCTTCATTGTGTGTTTTTGTCGATGTAGAATGATTTGATGGATGTGGTGGCTAGTATCGAGCTCTCTAAAAAGACAGTGCAGAGAATCCGGATAAACTTTGTGTTTGCTCTCATTTATAACTTGGTTGGCATCCCAATTGCAGCAGGTAAACAGAACCAATCATACCGTTAAAAAAAAAAATATATATTAGCAAGTACTGTGTGTTTACTGGTTTGAGTCTGATTGTCAGGTGTGTTCATGCCGGTTGGGCTGGTTCTGCAGCCGTGGATGGGCTCTGCTGCGATGGCAGCTTCATCTGTCTCTGTTGTGGTCTCCTCTCTGCTGCTGCGACTGTGAGTGTACACTACACTATACTGTGATGAAGTCTTTGCATTCTACCCACATGCATCACTGAACACTTTATAGCCCTGTTTCAAAACCAGAGAATTGCCCATTTAGGCCTTTTAGACATCGTAGAAGTCCTTACACAATGTCTGTTTCAAACAGTGGGAAGGAAATAATACTTACAAGATGAACTGAATATAAATGTTTAGGTGTTAGATCACCAAAAATGTGCCTAATGTAATAACATCTAAATTAACATGTTTTTTTTTTTTTATCTCAAATGTATTATTTAATATGACTTTTTTTTTTTAAGAGTTGTGATGTTTTTTGGCACAAGTTGTTAGCTCAGCAGCATGCTAACACCAGTCTTTTTTCCACCTTAGCCTATATTTAATATAAAAGCGAGAACAGCCATTTTAAACTTGTATGCGTATAATAGTAGATAGTTCATCTGCATTACACGATAAATATATAGTAATGGACACACAATCAGTCAAGATGGATAACATGAGTTGTTAGCTTAGGAGCATGCTAACACATTGACGTTTTTCACCTTATTTTTAATGTAAAAGTGCAGCCATGCTCAAGACTTCAAGTATCCACTGCTTAGTTATGTAAGCTTGTTGTGCTGGTTGATGTTGCAAATTTTAATTTGGTATTCACACAAAGTTTTACTGTTTACTACGCGTCACTATTCTTCTAGTTACTTACTTATAGAGGCTAATGAATCATAAGTCTTCCACATTCACAGAAAATAGCTTACTTTCCAATTGAAAAAAGTGGATTGGAAACAACTATGCACTTCACATGATTACACCTAATTTAAATGCTGTAGCTTATGATGCTCCATTTTGGTTAGGAATGGAGTATCATAAGCTATGGTTAGGTATTGGAGGGTGGTTGCCCATGTTGTGCTTAGAGGGTTTTGAAACAGAGTTCTTCATCTTTCTTAGCCTTTCCTTGACACTCTAAAAATGTATTTCTTTGTTTCTCTCTTAGCTACAAGAAGACATCAGTAGAAGAGTATGAGTCCAGAGCTCAGAGTCATAGGCTCAGTCTGAGTCCATCTCAGGTCAGCACCCATGTAGGACTGGAAACCCGCCGCTGTAGCCCTCGTTCATTCCACCGGGGCTTGGACAGACACAGACGGAGCGGCTCAGGCCCAGGCTCCTCCTTCCTGAAATTAAACTCCTCCCACCACACCACCACACAACCATACAGCACCTCAGGAAGGAACATTGTGTAAAGCAACTAGCTATGAGCAGACTTGATGACAGTTGGCTGGAAATGTTTTTATCATGGAACAACGACCCTGAGGAAGTGTAATTTTTTCATTTTACAATTATAGATTTTAGCTGTTGCTGTTATAATAGGAAATCATGGCATCAAGGTTAAATATTTCCTAATGCAGATTCAAGGAAAAGGTTTAAGATGGTCATGTTGATTCACTGTGATTTTTGCTACTACCAATTTTACCATATGTTGTCTGCTGTATTTTAATCAGGGCAACATAAACATTCTTTGTTTATTGCAACGGAGGATGGCAATGTACATGATGATCATGCATGTAAAACCAGGCTAATTTTGTTCTAAAAGGGTCATGAAATTTTACTTATTGCTTGTTTTCTTTAAGAGAAGCTTACCCCTTTTTTTTCTAATGGCAGAATCTAGAAGAATCAGTGTCCAATAATGAATTCAGTAAGAACCCAAATATTGGTAAAACTGTGGCAACAATCTCTAACAGAAGAGTATTACTGCATTAGATTATTTGACATTGCTCTCTTGTGGTTTGGAAAATGAACTGATAAGTGGATGGATCTCTTTGTACAGTTCAAGGTTGATTTGGCGTGTCTTGGCCAACAGGTGTCAGTAATGCCGAACAGTTATGACTAGATATGACTGGATTGTAACTAATGCCACTGGTAAAACAATAGGAGAAGTAGGGTTTGTAGAAATTAATTGATTTGACTTTGATCCGACATTAGCTTCATAGTGGATTCATAAAATTATCTTAAAGTTTGCTTCCACATTACATGTTTAAGAATAAAAGAAGTGTCAGAATAAATGCAGAGGCACCTTCACAGGGACACTTTTATTTTAGAAAAAGTAGATATTTTTTATGTTTATTAAATATACAGTTAGCAGTGTAAATGAGCCTGTCCATGAGTTTTCAGATAAAATAATAATAATAATAAAGTGCATGGTCCCAACATGGCCTTATCATATCTGCTGTATGTCATTTGTGTTATATCATTACAATATAGCACAGATTTAATCCCTATCCTGTTTCATTCATCCATTAGCAGTACAAATCGAATGGCTAAATATACAGTAATAATACAGCACACAATCACTCAAAATGACAAAAGTGCAAAGTACCTACTACTCGTAAAAGTGAAAGTTAACATTTTTGTCCCAGTGATATTATGGGGTTACAGTATGCTTGGGTATAAGCATGTTTCTCAAATTTAGCCAGATTGCTTGGAGTATTATGCTTAGCTCCCTGTGTTAAAGAGATCATCATGAGAAATTAAATAATCTTTTTTTTTTTTTTTTTTAAATAAAATGTTAATTGTACTATGAAAACATTGTAACTAAGAATATTGAATTAAAGGTAAAAGAGAGACTGGAAAATAGTCACAAACTAAATTTTGGTGAAAAACCTCTAGGGAAAAAAACACGGGTAAATATTTACAAAAATATATAAAAAAAATAATATAATAAAATATTCAATTTAAATAAAAAAATGTGAGTACTGCATGCATAATTAAAGTGTGTTTGTGTATCTGTATACCATCTATTTTTGCATTCATTATTTAATTGTTACCTAAAAAAAAGCACAATCATTTCCCGACCCACAGTTATAAAACGGAGTTCTACTGCTTTGCAAAGGCTTGAAATACACATAAATATGCATCGTGATGGGTGATCTAGATATCATTCATTTTGAGAGCAATTTACAGAATAAATGTAAGTTTATGGCAGAAATTTGGGATAGTAAATACTGCACTGCTATTTCTCATATAATACGGTGTTCTTTTGAAAGTTGGTATTATTTATATAAAGCAATTCACAGCGGCCTGGTATATGAATAATGTTAAGTATGTAAGGCCAATAACCATTTGCAAATACCTTGTGAATCCAGTTTGTCCCTGTGCATATTGCTCTACAGACTGACATCGACTTCATGAGTGTGGTCTGTGTTGCAAGTATATAAACTGTATTGCTGTATCTCAGACCTGGAGGGTCACAAACAGTCCTGTATATTTTCAATATCACATTATTCCGCAACCATCTCGCATGTGCTAGCATTTGAGATGTTTCTTATTGGACATATCGGTCCATATTCTCAGTATCTCCTCTGGTGAAATCTGATGTACAGTTAACACTTTTCGGTAGCGGCAGAGACTGTAGGACATTTTCCAGTGATTGAATCCACCGTTCTGGAAAGGGCGAATGCCTAGTTTCCGCAGGCACAGTCCCACATACACGTCCTCCAGATGTAGGAGTCGTGTATGGAGGGAGGTCTTATAAATCAGCTCAGCAATGTCTCCAGAGAAGACGTATCCAGTACCAGAGCAAAAGGGTGGGTACCTGCTATCAGGGTAGAGATCTCTGGACATGAACCACTTGCTGTGAACGTCACGTATGGGTCCTCCATTTATCACGTGACCAGTGAAAAAGCGTCGCCTTGGTTTGGCGCTGGGTCTCAGAAGCTTAAACACTAAATTGTCCATGTTGACAAATATATCACTGTCTGTTTTCATGATGTATTGTGCATTTGGGCAGAATGAGGTCACCCATCGCATGCCCATGAGAGTCTTTAGGGTCAAATTGTGGTAGGAATCCACAAAGTCCTCGACTAGGATGTCATGGAAGATCTGGCTCTCTTGTTCCACCATCTGGTTGAGGACAGGTTCAGTGTTGTACCCAAGAAGAAACAGCGTCAAAATTTTAATGTCGCCGAACATGTTCTCATCTCCCCACGTCTCCCGGATCGCCTGGCGGGCATCAAACTCCTTGTGGTTGGTGCTTATGAGGAGGACAAGAAAGGGCGTTGTGCTTTTGCATTTGTTGGGCTCGTTTATGAGGAACTTGAAATTGTGTGGGTTCAGAGTACGTGTTCGGATATTGCTGAACGTGTCGTTCTTTGAGAGCCTTGGAAGCGGTTTGCGAGGAGTGAAGTTCATCTGACCCACATACGTGGTTGAGGGCCGAGAGCCACTGAGATACCACAGTGCACTGGCCCAGCAAACCACAGTCAGCAAATACAAGCATGACACCTTGGATGGCATGTCGTCAGTGGCTGGATCACCTGTCAATCACACGCATTCAGCCCACGGGGCCAATCACGTGTAGTTATTTGGAATACATTGCTCAATTGAGCATAACCCATTATGAAAACATTACACAAACATTGCTCAGCATATCCCTCATGGACCAAATGCCACCAATCATTTCTATTTAAATAGGAATATCCTCTTTCACATGCAGTTACAGAAAAAGGACTATTTCTCTTTAATCATATTTGCATTCTAAATCAGTAGTTCTCAACCAGGGCATGAGACCCACTAGGGCCCTCAGAAAACATCTGAGAAAAAAAGAAAAGAGGAGGCCGCAGGGTGACTTAAAATTATTCAGTATAATATATGATTATTTATTTAACTGATATTAATCATATTATTAATGAATTCAAACTTTATTAAAATGCTTGAAATACATAAAATGAGGAAATCATATTTATTTTTGTTCCGATCTATTACTATTTCTGCTAGTTTCCCAATTTAGGTTTATAAATAAAAAAAAAGATTAAAAACAAGCAATCTTTTTCATGATTATAGCAGAAATACTAGCCAAAATATCCTAGCTTAGGCACTTTTGGGCTTTTGAGTCAAAATAGTTGAGAACCTCTGTTCTAGATGTTTCTGGAAGCTTCTACACTCTTCCGATTGTGCTGAGATTTGCATCCACTTTCCAGTGATTGACCTATTGCTATTGCTGTGGGTCATCACTGCATTGCGTCTGATCTGACATCATTAAAAAAATCTATAGGGTGGAGTGGACAGAGATGCTCCTCAGTTCAGGTTCTGCAGAATGTCTTTGTCTGTAGGTCACAGAAAGCCGAGATGTGCTCTTTGCATATGAGGGGTGTTTGTTTTCTTCCCAGATCTCACTTTTAGGCTGTATGTGAATCTAAAATAGAAAAACACAGATGTAAATGTTTCTAAATGTTATATATTTACTCTATCACACACATATGCTCTACTGATATCACATGTCACATCCAGTTACCTTATTGCATCATGATTAGATTACGATTACGGGTGGGACTGTAAACTAAAGGCAAACCTAGTGAAAAGACCTATATGTCTCTATTATAAAATAGCACTTCAGCAGAGATTTGCACCTGAAGACAAAAGATGACAAACAAATATCAGCAGCAATTGTCTGGGAAATATTCCAACACTGGAGCCAGAGGCGATTAGTGAGGACCTCGGCTCCCTCAGAACTTCACGTGGGAGAGAAAAGTGACTCCTTTTTTCTGGCCTTTTGATATTGTTTCTATGAACCTCTATTAACCTCGGTCGGTCAGATTCAGGAGTGACTAGACCAATTCAGTATAAAGCATCTTCAACACATAACAGACCAGGCATAATTTGCCACACCAATGTTATTTTAACATAATTTATATGGTTTTTTATATTTAATATTTTCAGGTTTTATAGAGTGGGACACAATTGGTTATTAAGTGCAATTAGCAGTGAAAAAGAACTCAATGCAGTGCTTGCACTGATTGACACAGCCGAAACGCGTGCACTGAAAGCCCCTCTCTTGACAGCACGCGATCGAGAGAACAGATCTCTTTCATGTTTTTTTGTGCTTGAATGGTCAAATACGCACACAGTTATGTCATAATACCCATAACGTGGAGTATTCAAGTAAGCACAGTTATATTTTAAATAAATGTAAAACATGTGGGTGAAAACCAGATAAGTTTCAGTATATTTTGGATCCGTGCAGTCGGTCTTAAAGGGACAGCAGCCTTAATTACCTCCTGCTGTCTGTCATTATTAATGTTAATCATGTTTGATTGATACAGTGAAGACTATGCAGTATTTTTTTTAATACACTTTATTTAATCTCTCTAATATTTCTCACTACATGTAAAATAAACCAAAACTACTGTAGCTGAATAAAGTAAAATTGTATTTAATATTTATTTGTTGTAATTCAGCTTGTAATTCACTTCTTTTTCTTAATTTTATTAACAATAAAATAAAAATAGCTATATTACAGTACATATCGTTAAAGTGAAATAACATTTCTCATACCGTGAAATATGATTTTGGTCATATTGCCCATCCCTAGGTGTATCAAATGTAAATAACAAAATAGCAGAGGACCTTAGGGGAGAGAGAGGGAGGAGAGAGATTGGTTAAGATAGAGATTGATGGGTTTTTGTCCCTAAAAATAATACAGCTAAGCAAGAGTCTCTACTAAACAAACATAATCTATTCTCTTATCTATCTTGATTCCCCCTTCTTTGGATCAGATCAACACCAGCCTCCTTTTCTTTCCTTTCCTTAAAAAGCTCAGATACATGCAAATACTGCAAATGTCACAGTATGGAAGCTAAATAACAACCTCTGGTGTGATAAAGCTGATTTAGTTAGCCTGTATTTTTGTTCCCCGTGGAATAAAGGTTTGTGTGTGTGTGTGTGTGTGCACACGCCCTCGTGTGTGTGTTTAATAGATGATCACACATGTGACATGCACACCTTTAAACTTTCACTCTTTTCAGTTTTGTCAGCCACAATTATATGCAACCTCCATCTTGATGCTCCAGTCTTTTGTTGGGCGATTATGTTTCCAAGGGATGGCACCATTTTCTTTTTTTGAAATACAGCATCTGGCTTCAGATGCTGTGGGATACTCTGCTGTTGCTATGGGGCACGCAGTCAAACAGTTCTGAGTGCAGTGATTAACCTTCAGCATTTTGCTTCTCCAAAACGAAGTAGAGCATCATCTCTATTAATGTGTGCATGTGTGTGTCTATCTGCATATGCAAAAAAAAAAACAAAAAAAAAACAAACCACTATCCATAGCTGTTTCATAGCTTAATACCACAATATATATATATATATAATAAATACATACACACACATTTACATATACACGCACACATAATGTATATGTGTGTATATAAATATATAAATATATATATATATATATATATATATATATATATATATATCTCCTCATCTACTGCTCATTTCTCTCTCCTTCACCCATAAAGGCATAGCTCAGTCAAAAATAAAATTTTTGTCATCATTTACTCACCCCAATGCCGTTCCAAACCAATACAGTATAAGCAGCCCAGTTTGTTAACTTCACTTAATCAACTATTTATTTCAACTTCTTCTTCAGATAGCTACCTTCTCTATTTTTCCATGACTTTTATGATTCTTTTTTTTTTTGGTCATTTTGGAGTACAAACACCCAAATCCCCATTTTCTTTCATCAAAATAAATTATGGCTGGAAAAGATTGGACAGGATATTCTTTAAAAATCTTCCATTTGTGTTCCATGGCAGAAAGGATGGTTGGAATAACATGAAAATAGTGAATGTGTCCAAAGGTTCTCTCATTTTGGGGAGAACAGTCTCTGTAAGGAGAGATAAACTGAAGAGATTCATATTTTATGATCATAGTTAAATATATTTTGGATATATTTTAGGGTCTTCACATAGCCAATTGTTAATAACTAACTGGACATTGACATTCAGACACGTCATGTTATTGGCAAATAACAGGACAGGCAGCTGAATACCGAACGGATGGGCATTATGTTTTAGACTCTGACAGACTCTGTAATAGAAGTTGATTCACAACAGATCTATCCAGACAGAGACAGAAATATGTGTATATATATGTATTCGTTTGTGTGTGTGTGTGTGTGTGTGTGTGTGGAAATACTATTATGATGCATTCATTTTCAATTACTGCCACTATAACCTTGTTTAGTTGTACTAAATGCACTGCAAAATGTTTTCATCACTATTTTTGTTTTGGTTTCCAGTATATATTCTGTATATCTAATCCCATTACATCCTTAAAAAACTAAAAATACTTGAGAAGTTAAATTGCCCAAGATAATACGAGTTGATTTCAGAAAATACATGAACATCGTAGTTTATTTTCCTTACTCCGCTCGCAAAAAAAAAAAAAAAAAAAAAAAAAAAAATTATGAAAATTCACCACTGAAGTGAAATATAAACATTTAAACAACATGGTCAATATCATCTAGTCTCTGACTCAATCTGTAATGAATAAAAGTAAAAATGTCTACCAGAGTCTAAACCATATTTCTTGGTTCAATGGCTGCATATTTGTCAAGTGCATGATTGTGTTTTCTAACGCAAGTCTTTCTGTGATTTACTGATCAATATTCAGATGGCTGGAACGGCTTCTTTCACTAATGATAAATCTTGAGGCAGTGTGTGTATGCATGATCCTTCCTAGCACTGGATTCAAAATACCAAACAGCAAATATAAATAATTAAAATTATATATTTACATAATTGAAACCCTTAAAACTCTAAACCCTTTAAAATTCAGCTGTTTCAAATCAACAAGATGTTCTTTCCAGGATTATTCAATTAAGTTGATGAGTTTGAACTAATTTGGCTATGTGCCACGGGATGTTTAATAGTAATGGAGGTGTACAGTCATGCCATCTATTTGTAGGCCAAACCTGGAAGGCTAATATTCCACGGATTGCCACAGGAATTTCCAGTGGGATTTTAGAATGACTGTTGTCCATTACAGTACGTATATGGACACAGTCATACTTAAAAATGTGAATCTGAATGCAGCTAACAAGCTGTCATTTAAGGACTGCTACATAAGCGTCAGAAACTTTTAAGACTCCTTCAAATTGTGTTACAAAAAACAAACACCAAAGATAACCTTTATATGTGGTATTGCAAACAATAGTGATTATTAACATTATTTAATGTTTCTGGAAATAATTATGTCTGTACAATGACATATTTTGGGGTAATTCATAATGAGAAATGAATTGTAGTAACTACACTTAATGCAAATTAATTATTTTGAATTGTATTGTCTTTTTAATACTATTGACATAAACTTTGAATTACTACTTTGCATCCTGTTTTTCACATAATTTTAAATTCAGCCTAAATTCTAATTTATTTAAATTTAAAAGGAACTCAGTTCAGTTTCCAAATTATCTGGTTCTTGCACGACAAATAAAGCTACAGTATACCACACTAACAATCAGTTATGAATAAATCCTAGCAATAGCTGCTGACACATGTACATGTTTATACATAGTTATGTTTTTAAAAGGACTTCTCATAAAACAGGAGTCAAATACAAAGTGTATACTGGGGGTTTTGAACCCTGTATGTTTAGCATATTAGATAATACACAATGACCTCAGAGAATATAGAATGGAAATGAATCCATTAGCCCCAAAGTCAATTAGTAAAGTCAATTAGTTTGAATCCCACATTCACATTTCCACAAAGCTCAAGTTTTTCAAAATATAATAGGTATAACAAAGACAAACGTTTTAAGGTCAGAAACGGTTTCATTCGGTCTCAATAATATTTAAATGTCTTCTACATTTATGGTAGCCTGTTAGGTTCTGTCTAATAAATGCTTTATATATAAACCAGATACTATTTAAATATTTATGTGGATAAGAAATGCTTAAACAAGAAAATGTGATTGGTATGCAAGTGGGTTTGTTCTTCCTCAGCTCTGAGAGAAGCTGCTTACACAGAAATCACACACACACACACACACACACACACACTAATAAAATGACATTAAATTAACAGCGCTGCAGTTAACTCATTCAGGGCAAAGAAATATGCATATGTGGTGCTGTAATTTTAAAGTAACACTCAACAATGCATGAATCACACTGTTCTATAAACATGCAGTCATACAAGACATACAATTTATATCAGGGTCTCAGGGTGAGGCCCATGCGCTATTAAGGGTCATAACTATTTAATGGAAAAGTCAACATTAAGGCATGATCTTGCATACCTTCTGAAATATCATATCATGTGTTGGATCACATGGACAAGAGAGCTTAAAACAGCTACAATACAACTTTAATACCCTCAAAAGTTTCCTGATTATGCAGGACGGTGTAATTGCTAGCTCAGCAGAATTAATTTACAAAAGAACAATCAAAAGCATGTAAATCATCCAAATCATGGCAAAACATATAGCTGACAGAGGGAGCCAATAGCCTCTTGAAAGAATAATCTCTCTCCACAAGACAAAAAGTAGCAGACTGACAGAGGTCAGAGTCTTCTTTCAAACTGCATGACACATAGCAGTAGTAGTACTGATATCAAAAAGCTCCAAATCAAGTACTTTGCATCAAATTTGTCTTTACGATTACAATGACAATGTGTTGCCATTGGGGCCTGATTTTATTGTCAAAACAGCGGAAACATTCTTTCTGGTTTGGATTGAAATTAAGGTAAATGATGGACTTTCCCATTTTGAGTGAACTATCCCTTTCATCAAAAACCAAAACTTTTTTTTTACAAAGTTAAATCATATGTTCATGTAGATGGAATTTGAAGCAAGACAATGATTTTTAAGGTTTAAAACAATGTTTAGAGAACATGAAGATGAAGAATGTGATACATTGGATTTAAACAAGTCAAACGCGGCCTATAGTTGTCATTCATGAGAAGGTGTGGCCATTTCCATTTAACAAGTCAACAAAGATCCAGTCTAACCAAAAATTTAGAAATAACCAGTAAAACTGAAATAGGTACCAGCAACAACTGCTTGTTACTACCAGTGACAATTGAATAAATACTTTCTGCTATAGAGACAGTGACTAGCAAAGGAATAAGTAGGCTTGTATTTAATTAATTACTACCAGTAACTAATGAATAGAGCTACCAGTAGAAAAGCAATACTAGTCTCTTGAAACTGAATGCCAATGATTTACATAACAAGTACGTTTTTCAAAGAAACAAATGTAAAAAACGCCCTGATTGAACTTCATATTATAATATTTATTGGCTAATCACAGTGTTTATGTTTTACAATATTTACAGATGAAAGCGGATGTATGCTCGTCTCCTGGTAATAGATCCAAAATATACGCAAAGAATGCTATATGCATCGCTCCTTTTACCCCAAAACCCGAACATAGCATCACGTGACTCTTTGTAGCGCTGCTCGTGTCGCCTTAAATAACAGGACGCTCAACAAACGCAGATGGTCGACATACGCGGTAAACGAGAACGAGGCAAAGCCTTGTGAACATACCTTTTCGGTCAGATTATCTGCACTGGTGAAATCCTGACAGTTTTCTTCAGAGCACAGTGCGAAAGGACGGCGTAGTGAACGAGCGGTTGCGAGGTGGTGCGCTCACTGCGCTGCAGCGGGTTATAGAGCGCTGTCCAATCAGCAGCCCGCCCGCAGAAGGCGAATCAGTGCTAGCCTACCCCTTAAACCAACATAACCTTCTCTCTCCACTTTCATACTGCAACAACCTCTTTTTGCAAAGCACATGTCAAGATTATGACTGCTTTTGATAAAGCAATGTTGATACCTGAATTCAGTTCCCTGTAAACTGTAAAATAGGCTACCTATAACAAATAATAATAACGAGCTACTTTATATAAAATATATACGTTTTATAACTGTTCTAACTATTAGATTGTAGCTTATATAAATGCATTCTAACAACTATCCTTATCAATATTAAGAAGGCTTGTGATATTGTTTGTAACTGGCCATTCACTAAGGCCCCTTTAAAATCAATTCTGACTTATTCTACGCTAGCAGCCCGATCGGTATTTGTTTCTAATGTTCCCAGAGAGGATACAAGCTGTATTTTTTTCTACTAAAGAAGTACATGCTGTTGATTAAACTAGATGTCTCCACACATTCCCAAATGACCAAAGCAGACACAGGTAAATAGCTAATTTACGTATTGATTCAGGTCAGCGTAGTTGTGTCGATAGTAGCCTACAGGGTTCACAATAGCACAGTGGCTATATTGCTGATGTTCAATTAATTGTGATTGATTGATTGATTGATTGGTCTTGATTCTGATCTGCATCATCTGCCATTTTTACAACGTTAGTGTGAGGTAATCCCAATACTCATCACAAATGTATTAGAGTACATATACTTATTCAAAAACCTAGCCAATGGGGTGGTGTGGCGCAGTGGATAAGAGACATGCCTTTGGGAGAGACCCAGGTTCGAATCCAGTGTGAGACACCAATGTGTCCCTGAGCAAGACACTTAACCCCTAGTTGCTCCAGAGGCGTGCGACCTCTGACATATATAGCAATTGTAAGTCGCTTTGGATAAAAGCGTCAGCTAAATGAATAAATGTAATGTAAGTAGACAGGAAAAGTTGCTAACATATTTGATACTCAGTAAAACTACAAAGCAGCCAAAAAGATATTCAAGTACAATGACTAATTACATTTACTCAAACACTTTAACCTTGCAACAGTAACTAATGACGACTAATTATAAAGTGTTATCTGAAAAATTAGCTTCAGCATTTTTTATTTGATTGACCACTGTATTATGAATTATGAATTATGAACTCATTTACAAATTAATTTTGCATAATGTTTTTTGGCTATACATGGATCGTATATTCATAAATACAGAACATGATGCTGACGAAACACAAAAGATAATACTGATTATTCCAGAAACATGTTTTTATTAATTGTCAAAGCAGTAGCAGTATAATAGAAACAATTCATTCTAACCACCTTAAGACAGTCAATCTGTCGAGAATTCTATCAAACAAAAACAGAAATCATAACCCCCTATGCATGATCAATAAAGAAATTAAAATAATATCTGCAAACAGGCATTGGAAAACAGACACAGGCAAAGATACATGAATTCTGAATTAAATGTTTACAGCAAAAAAAAAAACACTATTATCGTATTTCCCCAATTTATCTTGCACACCAGGTGCTTTAAATAAAGCTTTTTAAAAGGTTCAGGTTGTGGTTAAATGTGCTGTCTGCTGCAAGCTGAGTATAAAATACAATATGAGCATGCTAACATTCATCTCTCCATGAACAGAGCTTTGATACTGGTATAAAGGATGTTAACAGAAGCTTTGATTGTGTATAAATTAGTGTATGGCAGATCAAATTGTGTTAATTATAATGTTTTTCATCAATCATCATCATAATATCGGTTCTGTTTAATTTGATCCTCTACGGACAAGAAGTCATTTTCATACTGCCAGAGGCTGCTGGCTTCACTCAGCAGCCCAGCATCTTTGGTGTCATTTTTATCGAGTGGATTCTTCCTCATTTCTGCCTCAGTGTTTTGGCCCATCTCCCCTATTGATTCTATTCCAAAATCCAAAAGCTCATCCAACTGAGATGAAGCTGATTCTTTGCTATAAATGTCATCCTTAAATTCAGGAAACAAATTCGAATTGTCATCAAAACTTGCAAATGTGTCATCTAGGAAACATGAGGCACTAAACTTTGGGTTGTCATCTGTCTCAGTGCAAACCAATGTTTTGGTAGTGGGCTGTTCTTGTTCTGACTCTTTAATGTCATGTGAGTTTTTGGCACGTGATAAGACAGAGCTGTCTACTTGAAGTTGTTGGAAAATGTCCGAATCCCTCATCTCACTGTTGATTTCTTCTTTAAATGGATCCTGAGCAATAAGTGGCCCTGAAGAGAAGTCCAGCAGCTTTGGTTCTTCTTTAATTTCATTAATTCCTGTCAAACTGGCCTTGTTGTGCAATATTAGGTTACTGTTGTTATTATTGTTGTTTGCCTTACCATTGGCTGTTTGGCCATTTGGTATTTCACCATCGATCAACGTTACCTCTTCTTCTTCATTTACTTCACTTTGCACTTTTTTTTCACTTTCCTTAGTACCATTTTCATCCATATTATTTGCATTGTCACTCTCCTCATCAATCTTAGATCCTTCTACAGCTCCATTCTCTAACTCATCCTCTTTTTGACAATTTATCTCACTTCCTTCTTTTGTCTCAGTTGCTTGAGTTGTCTCATTATTTCTCTGCTCTGTGGTCTGCTGGCTTTTGCTGGAGGGCTCAATGGCTTTGCCTGTTTCACTGGCGTCCTCTCCCTCCTCAGCTGTTTCAGGTTTTGGTGCTGGTTGCTCTGTCTCTTGAGTTATCTTAGCATCTGTAGATGATTTTTCTGGCATATTTATGGGTGACATAAGCCCTCCATCATTTTCTATGGGGACGTTTTCTGCTGAGTTTCCACTTGTAATTGCAGTTTGCCTATTATTTACTGCTGGTTCATTATTTTCTTTACCCGAGAGTTCTGATTTAACTTGAGGGGGCCAGGCAGGTTTGACTACCTTCATTTCATCCTCCAAATTAAACAACTTTTTGGTGGAGTCGCTGAGGGGTGGCCATACAACTGCCATTTTATTTGCTGGCTTCTTAATGTCATCATTCATCTTTCCTTGAATCATCGTCTCTGTGGTCTTGGGGTAATTTTCTTGTGGTCTCTGAGTTACTTTGACGTTAAAATCAACAAGAGGGTTGTTTTTTGTGTAAGTTGTCTCTGATGAGTTGTTCTGATTCTTTGTACTCCAAAGTTCTTTGTGGGGCCTTTCTCCAAATCCTTCATCATAGTTGCCTTTAGACTTGAAAAGTTGTTTGTAATGTGGCTTGCAGTACATTCGTCCATGGAGAGAAGCATAATTTCCAAGACTGAAGCAGAGATACACATAAATGTGAGAAATCAGTCATGAACAAATATCAGTTTTGAATCTGATAAAAACTAGATTGTTCTATAGTGTATTCTGTCATTACAGCAAGAACAGCTCACATACTCATAACTCCCCAATCAAATAAGCTTCTGAACCTGCATGGAATCATGTTGCATATCAACTTTTTTCCTTCTTGTTCCATGCAGTTACACATTAAAATGTTGAAAACATATTGGATTAGTGTAAAAAGATGCACCTACCTTAGCTGGTTGCTGCAGTGGGCACATCTAAAACAGCTTTTATGGAAGTTTTGCTTGTCTGCTATGAGCGACTCCATGGGATACACCCTCTTCCGACATACCCGACACAGTTCGGACTCTGGCACCCGTATTTTCTGTCAGAGAAAGAGACTAGCATCAAAAAATGCTTTTAAATCAGTCAGCACAGACCCACATGGATAGACACCAGACAGTTCCATTATACTTTTATGAGCAGAGATTGGTGTTTTAAAGAAACAAGAAGCTGTTAGTATACTGTAGTTGTTAGAATTAAAACATTTAAGCACCACATGCATTTAGGGAGGTGCAATACAAATGCAAAATCTGGACCTCAGCACAGTCTCATTACATATAAATGCCATTATGTCAAATATTCAGTCAATAATCACAAAATAATAACAACATTCACTTTGACTATGATATCTAGTTTAGCAGCAATCCATTATGAACACAAAAATATCAAAATAAAAATACAGACAAAAGGAATTCCTAAAGCATCACTATTTGTCAAATGCAAACACACCATCACTGTTTTAGTCATCACTCTGCACTCTTGTTAACCTTTCCATGCTCATCAGATAGTTTTACCGGTGACAACAGTCTGGTGCTGGTGGGAAACAGTCTGTGATCTGTGATGCTCAGACACAGAGAAGCCCAGATTTTTGAAGACATTTTCACTCTCTGCCCATGTCTGCTGGAAGTTCTTTAGTAACTCCTCTGCTGAAGCCTCCGGTGGAACATCCAGGACAGGAACATTCCCTCTTACTACATCTGCATAAGTTGGTGGATCACCACGGGTTGTCACACTCCGAGACTGGGAGGTTGTTTCAGACTTTGAACCTATTACAGTGTTTCCAAACTCATCTACAGTGGAGAAGTGCTCATTTACAGATTTAGTTTGAGAGAATCCTTCAGGTGCTTCCTCTTGTTTCTCAAGATTCTTTCTCTCTTCCCTTAGGTACTGATGGGCTTGCTCACCCATTTCAAAGACATTTTTGAGGGCTTTAACATCAAAGCTGGGTATGTCCTCCACCAAATATGTCTTCTTCTCAGGTTCAACATCTTCTGTGTCACTTCCAAGTCTTTCAGTAATCACAACGGGCTCCTTCCGAACATAAACTTTAGTCTGGGGTGTCTCAAATTTGTTAACAAGCCTGGACAGGTCAACCCTGGGCAAGTCCTCTAACATTCTCTCATTGGCATCAGTCGTTTTTGGGATCTCTGGCTCATTATCTTCAGTGTCTGGTTCAAGACGGTCTGGGATGTCTATAGGATCTTTGCGTACATATGTACGACTGACCTCTGCTTTCTGAGCCTCTTCAAAGAACTCACGCTTGTCTTTGACAGTCATCGTGGAGTCTCCATGGACATCTGTGACATCTATCAGGGATGATTCCATTTTATGAGTCTCAACCGTAATCTCTGAACAGCTGGATGAGCGAGACACTTCCAAATCTGTTTGGGCCTTTATCATGTACTCTGGTAAAGGCATGGGTGGTGGAGTCATGCCTTGTGAGAATTTGGCTGTGGTATCTCTTAGTTTAGCTAGCTTCTCAGAGCGACTCATTGTAGGGGAAGGTGTGGATTGGTTCGGACGTGTTGGTGTTTCAGACCAGCGAGATGGAGGTGTTGGTGTGGTGCCCGACCTGTAAGAGGGAGGGGGTGATGGTGTCACTCTCAAGGGAGAGTCTGTCCTCTTGGCAGACTCAATATAGATGAACGTAGGGGACGGTGTCCGCATTCTTAGCTCAGGTGGCATTTTAAGCTCTGATATCTTTGATTCACTCTGGCACTCTGTCTTCTTCTCCTCCACTACTTTCTTTTGATTCTCTGTTTTTGCTGAGCCAATAGTAATCTTAGATATTTTCTGTGTGGCTCCACCTACTATTTTTTTCTCCTGTGATGACTCACTTTTTGCCATCTCTGAAACAGACAAATTTCCCTCTAAAAAATTTAGTTTAGCCAGGGCAAGGTTCTGCACATAGATTATGACCTCTCTCATTTTTTGCTTGTTGTTCTGAGTATGACTTAAATCAGCCTTCTCTTCAGAACCAACTAGCCAATCAGGAATGACACTCAGCATTGTCTGTAATGATTTTGGATTCAGTTTTGCAGGAGCTCCTTCAAACTCCTTAATATAAATCAACAATTTTTGAATCTCTTCACATTTTTTTGCATAACTTTCAGTTGTCACTGGTGCACTCTTTTCAGATTCTGCTGCTTTTGTAATCGCTGTTTTGTTTTGCTCCTCTTTCTGCATTGACTGTTTTATGGGCTCCTCTCTGCTTGGAGGCCGCAGTGGAGGCTTTACCTGCTTCTTGATCTGGAATTTACTTTTTTGTTGAGTGCTCTGTTGTTGAACTGTGCTCTGAATCACCGCCCTCTCTTCATGAATCTGGACATGTTCCTCTCTCACTGCTTGATGGGACTGAATGACAGATGTCTGCCCTTGTCCTTTATGTACCTCTGTTGATATTGCTGGTTGTATTTGATGTATCTCAACTGATGGTCTTGGTGCCACAGGTGGCGGCTGCTTAACTGATGTTTCTCTTTGCTTCTTTAACTGAACCTCCATTTTGATGTCTTGCTTTGTTTGTCTCATTTCCTCCTTTTTCTCAACTTTCACTTCAGCACTGGTGGATTTTTGGAGGCCCTCCTGACCCATGCATAATTGAGATACATATTTTTTTCCTGTTTCTCTGACTGCTTTCTCAGTGCTGGTTGTTTGTTTGTCCTTTCCCTCTTCTTGGTTCTCTGGCTTCTCTACCTTAGGAACCTTAAATGTTTTCACCTTAAAGCTAGGGGTCACTTTTGGGATCTTTGTGGTCTGAGAAGGAACCTTCTTGACTTCTTGAGCCACACAAGTCTCTATGATCTTGATCTCTTCTGCTTTAGCAGATGCCGTTATCTGATTTTGAGTGTTTTTTGTGGCCTGGAGGCTCTCTTGTTTTACAGCTTGAGCTTTTGTTCTCTCAACTTGCTCTGCAACAGTGAGTGGATGAACTGCATGGGCTGGATGGCTTTTAATTTCTAAGGCTGCAGTGGTAGATGCCTGCTTTTTATCTAATACATTGCTAGATAATTCTGTGTTTGTTTTCTTACCAACTTTTTGAAATGATGGTTTACTTATCTGCAAATTTGCAGGTAGCTTTTGCTTTGGTGGAGTCTGTGGACTTTTTGGAGGTGCAAGTTTTTCTGCTGTTTCTTTGGGAATCATGGCTGGCTTCTCTTTAGCCTCTGGTTCTTTAGATGTTTCTTGCTGTGTCTTAAAAGTAATTTGAGGCTGTTCAGCTTTCTGTGTGCTCAACTCTGCTTCAACCTTCATTTCACTGACATTAAATGGTTTAGTAGATGGGGGTGAGGTTGGAGTAGTTTCTTCCTTGTTCTCTTCAGCCTCCTCTCTTTGTTTGCGATATCTCTCCTCTGCAAGCATGAGTGGTGTTTTGAATTTACTTGCAGGTCTTGGTTTTTGAGCAGAAAGTTCAGGGGGAGGTGGAAGTTTCATTGGTGGAACAGCTACCTTTTTAGGGCGTGGTGGTTCCTCAGCTGCTGGTTGTAGCACAGGCATTGCTGATGAAATTTTGGTAATATGTGGAACTGGAGGTTCAATCGTTTGAACCAATCCCTTTTGCTTGTTGATGTTCTCTTCAATTTCTGTAACTGTGGTTATGTTTGATGCAATAGTTTCACTTTGCTTTACAATTGATGGGGGAGGTGGAGTTGGTGGAATAGGTGCAGTTTGTTTTTTCTGCCATTTCAATGTTTTGGGCTGTGGTTGCTTTGGAGGCTCAGGTTTGGGCACCTTAAATAAAGTTCGGCCTTTTGGCTTTTCAGGTTGGGCAACAGAGCTGAGTTCCTGTTGAGATGGAGGTGGAGGGAGGAAGTCTTGGGGTGGAGGAGGTGGTGGAAAGAATTCTGTGTCTGACTCCATTACAGGGGGTGGAGGTGGTGGAGGAGGAAGGTCACTGTCCTGTCTCATGACCAGAGAAGGGTGTGGTAAAAGGGCTGGCTGGACATCACTTTCTGCCACAGGTGAGGGAGGAGGCGGCAGAGAGAGCTCTGATTCAGAGGGGGGTGGAGGAGAACTCGGAGGTGGTGGAAAGTGAATCTCTGGCTGTGGTTTCACTTTTTTTATCATTCCTTTGGGACTGAGATTGCGGTTCAGGCTCTTAACATTTTTTTCTGATTTTACATTTTTGATGTTCTGGTTCTGGATTACAGTGGTTTGTTCTGTTGTCACAGTTGTCTGAACCTGTGTGGCTGACTTCGTCTCCTCAGTTTGCTTCATGCTAATATTAGTTTGTGATGCCTCCATTGATGCACTTGTTGCTGAACACACAGCTTCAATTTCAGATTTCTTCACACTAATTTGACCTCCAACATTCTTCTTCTTTATTAGCACTGTACTAGGTGTGTTCTGTTTTTGTTTGATATGTTGCTCCTTGACATTTATCTTTTGAGAGCTTTGAGAGGACTCTTGTGAATGAACAGCTGTTGTAATTTGTTTAGTAGTAGAATGATGTTCCTCAGAAGAAGTCTGAGTTTCTGAAGATTTGATCTGATCAGATGTTATTTGTGTGCTGCTCTGCTGCATGTTTCTCACTGGAGGTGGATTTGTTGGCTTTTCCTCAGTTTTAGCTCCAGCTGGGCATTCACGGGCTGCTTGCTGAGGGGGAACTGGATTCTTAAAGAGAGCTTTAGCTTTCTTGTGAGGATTCATTTTTGATTTGTGTCTTGATTGCTCCTTCTTCTTCATCAGGGATTTAATTGTTCCCTGAACATCTCCCTTAATCACCTCTTCTTTCTCAATTTGCCCGTGCTCCTGCTCATAAAGTGATTTGATAGAGGATTTTATGTCGCCCTCTTTGCTTGGCCTTCTCTGCATATGTGGGGATGAGGTTGGCTCCATTAAAAGCTGAATTGTACCTTTCACATCACCCTGTTCACTTACTTGGTGCTGGAACACCCTCTTTTCAGTTGAAGCCTCTTGAAGACTAAGGAGAGCAGTCTGAATGTCACCTTTAACAATCTCCTCTTTCTCAACCTCTTTCACCACCTGCTTTGCCTCCTCCAGGGATTTCAAGGTACCTCTAATATCCCCTGGGACCACATCTTCAATAATTACCTCAGTCTTTGCAGATGATGATTTTTCAAGAGATTCTAATGCACCCTTGATGTTGCCAGGGACAATTTCAGGCTTGTCTATTTCTTTCAGTTGGTTTTGAGCCTCCTCAAGGGACCTAAGTGTTGTGCAGATATCTCCTTTGACTATCTCTTCTTTTTCTATGACAACACTTTGGTTTACAGCTTGTGCGAGAGAGTCAAGAGCTGCTCTCAAGTCTCCCTTTACTATTTCCACTTTCTGCATATTATGTAGGGATAATACAGGTTCCATCATAAACACCTGTACTGTGTTATTTACATCACCAGGTACAATGTCATCTTCAGTAACAGTTCGTCCTATAGTTTGCTGGCTCTTTCTTAAAATCTGTTTAGTTTGTTCTACATCACCTCCGATAATCTTTTCTTTCACTATTTCATCAACAATTTCATCAGTATCCACCTGAAGTTGCCTGAGGTAGTCCATTGCCCCAGACTCAATACACGTAGAATAAAAACGGACATTTCCTCTCTCTACTTCTCCCACAGTTATCTTAGAGGACAAGTCCTTTGCATCAGCACTACCCAGTAGCCGATGTAGTGTTCCACTAATATTTCCTCTAACTATATCCTCTTTCTCAACATTGCTCTCACTTTCTTTATTGAGGAGTGAGTATATGGTCATTTTCACATCTCCTTTCTCATCTTCTTGAATCAGAATTCCACGTTTGGAAGATCCTTCTTGCTTCAGCAAGTTATTAATTGCCTCTTGGATATCTCCTCTGATAATTTGCTCTTTCTCAACATTATCACTCTTATTCTGATTAAAGAGCTGTTGGACAGTTGAGTTTATATTTCCTCTTTCCTCCCTGTCTATGGTGATTGCCCTCTCTTTTGTCTCACGTCTGTTAAGAAGGTTCATCATAATGTTGTTCAGGTCTCCATGTAATACCTCTTCTCTCTGGATTTCTGGAGTGTCCTGGTTTAGAAGTTTGTATTTAGCCATTCTGACATCTCCAATCTCATCTGCCTCGATTAGAATACCTTGTGATTCAACCATTTTCTGAGTATACAGCTCTTCTAGGGTTGCCTTGATGCTCTTACCAACAATCTCTTTTCTCTCCAAACTGCTCTCATTGAAATCGGTTAGGGGGGTGGTTTCAAACAACCATGTCGTTGTTTTAACATCGGCTTTTGGGATTTCTTCATGAGAAATTACAGTATCTGTTTCATCAACTTCCTTAATGCGATCAAGTGGTTCCTTTTCAAAGAGCCACACAGACTGCTTAACATCACCTTTTACCACTTCTTCACGTGTCACCTTTTCCATCTCATCATACTCCGAACCTTCACCACGGATCTTGTCAATAGTACGTGTTTCAAACATCCATGTGGAGCTCCTCACGTTACCTCTTTGAATCTCACTGACACTAACGGTTTTCACATATTTCTTTGATAGGTCATCCATTTCAAAATGGTGTTTGTTTGTTTTCACATCCCCCCCTTGGATGTCTGCTACTGTTTTAACAGCAACTTTCATATCCTCTGCAATCTCATCTAGAGGCTGAGTTTCAAACCTCCACCTGGCCGTGCTGACATCTCCTTTTTGGATGTCTTCTTCAGTAACAGCTTTGATGACATACACCTCATCTGTGTCTCTTATTGAGTCAAGGGGCTTTGTCTCAAACAACCATCTTGCCCCAACCACATCTCCTCGCAGAATCTCTTCTTTTGTGACTGTAGTAACCTCATGATAGTGTCCTTCTTTGTCCCTGATAGCATACAGTGGTTGGGTCTCAAACATCATGGTGTAGTTTTTTACATCCCCTTTCTCAATCTCCTTGTGTATGATGCTTTGAAGTTTGCTGATCTCAGTATCAGATGCCTCCTCCTGAATCGTATCTAATGAGTATGTCTCAAAAATGAAGCGACCTTTATCAACATTACCTCCCTGAATATCTGTTACTGTGCGTGTCTCCTTGAATTCTTCAGAATTTGCCCTGATGGAATCAATTGGTTGGTTTTCAAACATCCAGGTACAGTTCACCACATTTCCTTTCTGAATTTCCTCTGCTTGACAGCATTTAAGTTTCTGCATGGTCTCCTCAGATGTAGAAGTCATGATATCAGATGACTGATTCTCAAAGATGTACTTCATTCGTGATACATCTCCAGAGTGAATGTCAATCTCAGTGACTCGCTTAAAGCTACCGTGATCCTTGTCGTCAGTGATGTTTTCTAGGTTTTCAGTCTCAAATAGGAAACGCACTAGACGTACATCTTTACCTTTTACATCATTTTGCTTTACTGTGCAAGTTTTTAGGATTGTCTCGGACTCATCCTTGATGCTGTCAAGAGTCTGAGTCTCAAAAAGCCATGTACAGGTTTTAACATCTCCTTTCTGGATGTCTGTGGTGTCCTCAGTCTTTGTCTCTACTTTCTCATACAAGACATCCATTGGCTGGGTTTCGAACAACCATCTGCATGTTTTAACATCACCTCTTTGGATCTCAATGCTCTCATTTTTCTTGTTGTCCTCTTCTTCTAAGTTGAAGTATTTAATGCCGTCAAGAGGCTGAGTTTCAAAAAGCCATTTGGCAGTTTTGACATCACCTGATTGGATTTCTTCTTTAGATATTCCTTTGATTATCTGGAACTTAGTGATGCTCTCATCAAACTGATCAATGGGACAAGTTTCAAACATCCACTTGCAGCTTCTCACATCTCCTTTTACAACTTCCTCTCTGCGCACGGTTTTAACTTCATGGTAGTGTCCTGAGCTGTCCTGTACAGCATACAAGGGTGCTGACTCAAATAATACTTTATTTGTTTTCACTGAGCCACTGGTGACACCCTCCACTTGTATTTTTTGTGCATCTGTACATTTGCTCAGGTCCATGGTCTCAAATATTTCCTTGTAATTTGTGACATCACCCTTTTCAAGGTCCTCTAAATTGATAGTGCGTGTGATCTCTTTCTTCTCCTCTCTGATCTGCTCAAGAGGTTTGCTTTCAAACAACCACCTCTGGTGTCTCACATCGCCTTTCTCTTCTTCTGATGCTAGCACCTTTTGTAGCTTGCCAACTTCTGGAAACTCTTTCAGATTCTCCATGGGCACTGTTTCAAACAAATGCCTAGCAGAAGTAACATCACCACCTATAATGTCTTCTGGCTCCGTTGGTCTTGCATTGGTATTATATTTAAGGTTATCCATTGGCTGTGTTTCAAAGATCTTGCAGTGTCTCCTCACATCGGCACCTAAGATCTCCTCCTTCTGAATCTTTGTGCTTTCCCATTCTTCCTCCTTAATTTGATCGAGTGTCTTTGTCTCAAACAGCCATCTTCCTCTGTTCACCTCACCCTGGTAATTTTCCTCCATGGAGACTCCACAGATTAATTTTACTTTGCTTGGATCCTTGCTGATCAGGTCCAGAGGCTGAGTTTCAAAGAGCCATCGTGATGTCCTGACATCACCTTTCTCGGTTTCTTCGCGTCGCACCTTGGTAATCTCCAGCATCTCTCCAGAGTCACCGCGGATGACACACATGGGTTGTGTTTCGAACATCTTGGTTGTTTTCTTAACCTCACCCTTGACTTCTTCTAGCTCTGATTTCAGCTGCAGGAAGTGACTTTCATCAATAGTCTCAGTGTGTCCAAGTGTGTCCAGGTGCTGTGTTTCAAACAAGTACCTAGCAGTTTTCACATCACCCCCAGCAATGTCTTTAGTATACATCACCTGTGTCTCTTGCTCATCCTCTTGGTAAATTCTGTTGAGTGAGTCCAGCGGTTGTGTCTCAAACAGCCATGTTGCAGTCTGGACATCTCCCCTGGCTAGATCTCGTTTTCCACTGTGCTCTGCTGAGTCAGCTTTTTCTGTACCTAGAGCATCCATGGGCTGTGTTTCAAACACCCATGCAGTATACTTCACATCTTTTCCAGCTATGATTTCTTGTTGGGCTATGTTTTTTCCCTCATCCTCATCTGGTGTGCCATCTTTAATGGAATCTAGGGGCTTGTTCTCAAACATCCAGCGCATTGACTGCACCTCGCCTTTCAGGATCTCATCCCACTCCAAATACTCTCTCTCTGGACTTATGCACTTGCCAGGACTGGTACTTCCACTGTTTTCAAAAACATAGCGTGCTTGCTGAATGTCTCTGCTCACCTCCTCATCACTGTCCACAAAAGTTTGCTCAGTGTCGGTCACTTCAGTTAAGAAGTCACACTCCAGGTTTTTACGCACTTCTGGGTGAATGTGCTTGTAGAGACGCTTAAGTTCATAGAGGTTCCTCTGCTTAGAGTACTGCTCTTTATTGACAGCATATTTGGCTGAAGTAGGTGCATCTGTTGGCTTTGGGGAAGGACAACGTTCTGGGACTTGGGAAGTAATTTGAAACTGATGTGTGCCAGATACTGGTTGTGAGAAATGCTCTACGGCCTCATATTGTGAGGAAGCCACAGAGGAGGTAGAGGACTCTTGCATTGTTTTAGTGACGGACGTGGTCTCATAGCTACCTGTGGCAGTAGTCTTTGAAGAAACATTTACTGGGGCCCAAGGAAACTGGTTGTAATCAAGATCAATCTTTGTTGGTATAGATGAAAAACAAGCATAATCTTTTATAAATACATCATCTGGTGCATAGAATATATTCTACTTTTATTTTTATGTATAAGCAGTGAAAAGGATTGATAGAAAGAAATATGCTTGAATAGGATAGTCAGTGTACAAAAGTTGATTTATGCTCAATTACATACGGGTGTTTTATACAGGTTACATTTTGGTGTTTCTTCAAATATGGGCACTTTTGGCCCTTTGGACTTAAAAAACATTTTTTATGCTCTTATTCAATTTTTTTTATTCATGTGCGAACAGTGGAGATATGCATCGCAGACGAGTTCTGTTATTGATTTATTTTTACAATGAAGTGTCATTTCTACCACATCTCAAATTATTTATTGTTTAACATGATTCTGAAAATGACGTTTTAAACATTTGTTTCATATCTTGCATTATGTCTTGTGCATTTTTTACATGCTTTTTACATAATTTTTAGCTAAATTTTTCACATTATGATATATATTATGAGATATATTTCTCATATTAAATTTCATAGTTGAGCACCTAGATATGGATGGTAGGTAATTTTAAATAAATCAATTCAATTATAAAAATGAAAAACAGATAAAAAATTCAATTATAGAAAACTGCACGCAAAATATGTGCCAAAATTAAAAATGAAATGGTTTAATTTTCTCTTTGACAATGCATTTTCCGAGTCAAATTGAAAAAAAAAATGCAGTTGGTGATTTGACAATTAATTTTCACTGCAATCTTAGGGCAAGACAAAATTCCTGCCAAATTTCCTGGTTTTCATAGACATCCCTGCTAGCAATTTTCACCCCAAAGTTATTTACCGAACATTACATTTTAATTGGAACTTTTTCACTATTATTGAGTGTGCATTAATAAGTTTTGTAAAAACTGTATTTGCATTTTTTCTTTCACGTTAAACTTTTCATTTTAATATTGGCAGTCTTGCCTCGAGATTGCAGTGAAAATGAAATATCAAATAACCAACTGCATTTCATTTTTCAATTTCCCATGCATGATGCATTGTCACAGTAAAAAAAATTATATGAAAATTAAATCGTTTCATTTTAAATTTTGGCACATATTTTGCATACAGTTTTCTATAATGAAATTGTTAATCTGCTTTTCATTTTTATAACTGAATTGATTAAATTTGAACCTTTTTTTAACTGCAGGTAAAACATATTAATGTCTTCATCAGTATACATAATTTTTACCTTGATATGTTTGGGTGGAGTGGCCTCCTCAATACTTTTTTCATGCTGCTGTTTCAGGGCTTGAGTAGAAATTTTTGGCAAATTCTGTTCTCCAATTACCAGCACTTTAACAGGTAAAAATATGGAATGAAAGTGAGAACAAAAGAAATAAATTATGAGGTAATTTGTTATTAAAAAAAAAAGAAAGCTGCTTTTGACCAGTACCTTTCTCATCATAATGATCCCCAAAACTTGAGGCCACACTCTGATGAACATTCTGGTCCAGGAAAACCTAACATGAAATAACACTTTATAAAAAAGAATGTCTTCCAACAAAATATAGGTTTTTAGTAAACTTTATTGAGTAAATTACAACAGATTTTTTTACTGGGCATCGCACATTTTATGTGGGTATACCTGAGCATTTGAGGTACTGCTTTCTTTAACACTGCTTTGTACCGTCACCTCTGATGAACTCAATACCTGCTATCAAGACAGAGAACACCTGTTGTTAGACGAACATACACAATATGCAACTCAATGCTGTTAGTATGATATAATCCAAAGCGTAGCGCTACTCAGTGCCTTGTGATATGAAAATTTGTCATGTTTATTGCATTAACAAATAGTGGATTCAGCAGCATTGCAAACTGTACTGTATTAAGTTTTTGTGGAATTGAGTTAGTGTTGTGGGTCCCTTTTGTATTCATCTGCAGTACCTGTCTCTGCTGTTGGTGGTATTGTGTAACAGTGCTTTGGGATGCAGAAGAGGAACTAAACTCTTGGCTTTCAAACTGTTTCTTGACACTGGCCAGTCCCCCTGGCAGAGAGCATGGCTCAGAACTGTCCATGACCTTAAAACACAAAATAAAATGGTAATGCACATTCATAAATAATATACATACGGTATACATGAGACATATGATTCTCCTCTAGGGGGCGCTACACGGTTTAAAAAACCAAACAAAGTTTTTGATTTGCTCTTTTACTCAGAACCAAATACGCAGTATCTTTTCATAAGTCATATCAGTATTCGTTATTGTTAATCCTTTAGTATTAATATTCTAAATTGCCCAATAGAAAATAAAAAAATATGCAAGTCAGAGAACTATCCAGTCTACAAATTGGCGTTACTGAAGGATGATTATCATTACTATAACCAGAAATATAAAACAACTTAAACTTATTTCAGTTGCCAAGGCAATATTTTAAATTTTTGTTCATTTAAATTGACGTACTAAAATTGCTAAAAGTTAAATAAAAGTAAAACTTAATAAAAAGTATACAAACATTACAAAACAACAAAAAATATAATGAAAATGACAACAACACACAATAACATTTCTAAAACTTATATCAATGTATATCATTAAAAATGAAAAAGCTCTATAAAAACTAAGCAACCGACAAAATGTGTTGTAGCTGGTTGGGATACAAGCACAAATTGTTTAGAACACTGTGTAATCCTCATCCAGTAACTGCCATCTCAAATTATTTAATGTACCCAAAATGTCCACATGGGATCATTAAAGTGCAAATCGATTTAATGTGTAATTTAAGCATCTATTATGCAGTACGCAGTCATTAAGTACTGCATGCTTATATGGGCTGAAAGGAATTTTTTAATTTAGCAAATATTAAATAGGAGGTGGAAGGCCTTAGACAAGAAGGAAGAAATATGTTCCTCTTTTTCCTTCACTACAGGTAATATGATAGTGTGGGCAAGCGTATGTTCATGCATGTTCATGCTGGTAAATACCACAGATGGGCTTCTCTCTTCCTTGGTAGTGGCAGCTTGGTATAAGGCCAGTCTCTGCTTGAGAGGCACAGTCTCAACCTCACCGTCGGCTGGTCTCTCTTTAGACGATGAAACACCTGCACTGCCCGCAGCTGAAATACACACAGAGACATAGTCAGATTGCAGGGTGTGCATCATTAAACCTGAAACTGTTCCATAAATAAATGCATTTCTTCAACCTGACTCAGGTCTCTTTATTGGTTCATGGGAAATTAATGTTAGATTAGAGATCACATCATCTGTCATATTTTCAAGAGTAAATTTAGCCAGACAAAGTCAAACTGACAACAGGGATATATTGTGACAGCTAATGCTGACTCTCTCTCTGTCTCCCAGTCTATAGATGACTCTAAAGACAAGATGAGAAATGATGTCATAAAGCATGCACGTCGTTTTCATCAATCACGATTTTCAAAGTTGGATCACCCAAGCCAACACCACTACCAGCTCTGGTAAGGGTTGCACGCATATAAGGTAATTTACATACATTACATGGGCGTTATGAGGATGCAAAATATAATTTCGCCATATCTGTCAGTAACAATATAAGAGTTTCTTTTTTAATGTATTATCAATAATAAAATGTATTATTTATAATGATATATTTACATTTAAAGCACTTTTTATAACACCAAGAATTTAATAACACTGTTACATATAATTATTAGCAAAAATTTAAACTTAAAATCTTTACATTAAGCATTTTTTTAACATCATGGTATATAATTCTCTTATTGGTCACTGGTGGATTATTAGCCATGACTTGAAAATAATTATTGGCTTATCAGTATTAGCCAGAAATTAAGTGGCTGATGTAAAAAGTTATTTTATAATGACAATGTAATTATTTTACTATGATTAATACTATAATAATTATCTAGGTAATACTATGGAAGCTTGTTTTGACTAAGGAATAAAAAAATAATTTAATATATTTATTTAAATCTAACAACTGAAGTTTTTCTTGCAATATAACATAAAACTGTATGATTCCAAATAAAAAAGCAAAACATTATTGTCAGATGCATGCTACAGTAGCTTTTTGAATAATTGCACATTTAAAATTCTTCATTGATTAAACATTTGAATTCGGCCCATCACTTATAAAGATAAGAGCCTATGGAGGATGTACTGCAATGCTATTCGCTAATGATTCCAAGCCAGATCTTTGTACTGTGTCATACACCCACATTGCTTTTCTTGCATCAGTAAAGCATGACCATATCACCATGTGACCAAGATATGTTCCCTGAACCGTTAATTTTAGCAGAGCAGTTATTCAGGGCATGCCAGTGTAAAACTAGCCCAGCAGAGGGATAGAGATGATTCACATCCAGAATAAGCAGGCTTTAGTAGCTATTGAACAGAAACTATATACCTGAGGGCATCTGACACTTTTCAAACACACAGACAAGGGAATGTGGAGACAGAGGGATCACACACTCGTTTGTCATGATGAGAAGAGAAAGACATCAGCAGGCAAGATGGATGATGAATATTCCAGAAAACCTTCAAGTATCTAGAACCGCAGGGGTTGGCGGCTTTCTAGACTATTGTCCATTACCATGACGTGAAGTAACCACAGCAATTAAAGAAGACTTATTTAAACCAAGGCAGTTAGATTCATATTTCAGAGGGAGAAAGACTATGAGGTGCCCAGGAAGAGTAACGTGCTAAAATGCAAAAACATAGCAATCTTTAAACCAGTCACTTGCCTATCATTCAGGTTTCTGCTTCTCTAATAACATTATCTGCCACAGTTCTGACTTTTCATGTCACTAATGACTAACAGAAATAGGAAGTAGTGTATATTGATTGTTTTATTTCATTTATTTGTTATTTTGATAAATTACTTCTCTGGTTTTGGTTCACTTTGTCAGTATTAGCAGTATTAGACATCTGCTAAATGTGTGATTAATCTGTGTAAGCATTATGTCAGCAGGCCTGTAATATTCTAGACTGTAGTCTATGGAATGCAGCAGTAGCTTACAGGCTAAATGCAGAAAGCCCGGTCTTTGGGACTCTATTCTAAGACACTCATGGACTGAACCAACATATATGACAGTCACTGCCACACAGCAACCACAATGCACATTAGATGAGTTCACATGTCTCACTCATCTCATTTTCCTTCACATTGTCCAAATAATTGTTCATACAACTTTTAATTCTTGGAACCAACTGCTACTACTCACTTCAACTGTAGTGCATTGTCATTGTTAAATGAAAAGCATAATAAGTTTTGAATAACTAAAACCTAAAACTTGAGAGTTATTGTCTGGCTGAAATAGCCAAGTAAACAACAGGTGTTGGAAAATCTGAAAGTCTTTGGTTTAACAATAGAACTCTTTCTGTTTATATAAATAATACTCATCAATATTCATTTTGCTTAACTCCATTAGGAAGTAACAATATGCCATGTGTCCTCTTCATGCAATCTTAATGAGCACTCCTGAACACGTGGGCATAGACCATTGGCCTTTTGCAGTTTAATCCTGCAAATGTATAAACTAAACCTATTTTATAATTTTCATAAAAAAGGCTCAGAATTAATGTTTTATGAGATTATTATTAAAAAATGAGTTAACGAGTAGCACTGATTACTTTAATTCTTCATCAAACTGGTTAAATTATGAGCCACGCATTTTCCAAATAAAATTCCTCTTTAGTGATATACTAAGTACAACAGACATCTGCATCAGAAACCACTTCCATTGAAGCGCACTCACCTACAGAGGTCTGAAGTTTCCTCTATGTTCTTCAATAGTGTCACCTGGACAATCAAGATCCCACCTGGAGATCCCTATCCCACCCAGCGTCCTTGTGTAAAATTGTAAGTGTATGTTTGGAGACCAGCTCCAGTCTACTGTCCGGTTCACCTTTGAGTCATGGAAGGCAGGGACAGCTGGTTGTATTTCAGAAGCCCCAACCACTACCCTCCTCCTCTTTAAAAGACTGCCAGTCTGCTAGGCCTTTTTTTAGATAAGCTGCTCAGCATGCCCTTAACCTGAAGTCACAGACAGACAGACAGACAGACACTGAGGGGGAGAGGCACCCTTCTGTCTGAGAGATTTTAGGGTCATTCATCCTTGGCTTTAATAAATAAAAAAAAAGTTAGCATCTTTTAAATGATAAAAAGAATAGTTGCCCAAAAAAGAAGATTCAGTCATTACCCTCATGGAGTAATATTTGGTAAAATCACCACGTAAATCTTTTTCATACAGTGACAGTTCATAGTGACCACAGCTCCACAAATCACACAAAAATACATAAATGTATCATAAAAGTAGTCCATACATTGCGTTTGCTATATTCCAAGTCTTTGAAGTAATTGAAGTAATTAGCTTTGTGTGAGGAACAGCTCTAAAACGTGACTGATAATCTCAATAAATACTGATTTATAAATAAATAATATAAATAATGAATTATATTCCAGTCTGTTCCTTATAGAAAGCTATGGTGTAGCTTTAGAAGACTTGTAGCACAGAAGTCATATGGTCTACCTTGGTGGGCCTATTATGTTTTTGTAACTAAACAGACATGGAAACTGGTTGTCTGGAAAAATTCTTCAAAATGTTTTCCTTTTGTGTTGCATGGAAAAAACAACATACAAACCTGGAACAATATGAGGGTGAATAAATAAGGATAAACACAATTTTCAACAGAACTTTCTCCATTTAAAGAGGAGGTGACAGCTACTACAAAGCTCTAATTAATATAAAGCACTTCCAGAAAGATCTTACATTTGTTTGTGTTGGCGTAAGAGTCAGAAATAAGTCAGGACTTCAGTCACTGAAAGTGACAGTTTTTTTTTATTAGTTTGAGTTATTTAGTCAAGTTAAACTAAATAAAAATAAGAAATGTTTTTTTTTTTTTTTTTTTTTTTTTTTTTTACATATATTTTACTTTATTTACATGTTTATCTTATCATAAGTGACAAATTAACCATATTTATTATAAGCAACACATTTTTGTTTTAATTTTATTTTTATAATTGTTTTTTATAGTTTAATTTTATTGATTTATTTTTGTTTATGCTTACATTTTTTGTTTTAGTAAACTAATAACCCTGATATGATGTCCCTTTCATTTTAACATAATTGTTTAGATAAACAATTGTTTAGATAAAATTGAATGCTTTTTTTGTTGTAAAAAATATTCTCTTATAAAATGTTAAAATCTAGGTAGCTAGCTTTGGCCCTTAAAAAAGTAAATACAAAAGGTTCAGAGAAAAAAAAATGTGAGGAGACAAGAGGAGGAAATATACAAGCATAACAAATATCAAATGTCCTCTAATTCTCCTGGACGGCATTAAAGCCATGCATCACATGATGTCAGACACAAACACTCAAGAGAATGCAACACACTTGAGCGATGAACATCAACATATCCATTGAAGGAGGATATGCATGTGTGAATGTATGTGTATGTGTGTGGACTGGTCGTATACAAGGTTGTCTATTTAAAAGACGAGCTGATAGCTCGATTTAAAGAATGAAAGGGGGATAACCAAAGACAGACACACACAGACACTGACCATACACAAATCAACTCACCTGTCAAAACACACCTATTAAATTACACAGGCCTCCCACTAGCATACGTTTGTCACTGCATATATTTAAAAACGTGTTAAAGCATTGTAAAGTCAGGTTTGGGTCTAATAGGGGTACTTTTAAGACTATATCTGATTAACCTCAAAAAGACAGAAACAAGTGCATTGCCTTAAGAACAAGTTTGCAGCAGAAATCTCATGTACATACACATATACACACACATGCACGAACACTAAAGCTGAAGTCTGTCATCACAGTTGTCATCATGCTAGACAGCAATGTGTGGAGTCTTTAATCATGTCACCTTTATATATACACACACACACACACACACACACACTGAATTTCCACAAACGTGTAAATCAAATGAAAAAATGAAGAGATTGCAAACAGTACAGTTTCAAATTTCCTGAATCAGTCTTTAAATAGCCCAACATAAACATCTTTACGGTGAATAACAAACTTACGGTGTTTTCAAATGAATCGAAACTGTTACTGTATTATAACTATTATAAGCCAAAAGATACTCACATCCACCAAAGTTTGAGTCCTGATTTGACATTTTTTCTCCTACACCGCTATATTTCTCTGCAACTCTCCCACTTGATGAAAATGAACTATTCATTTCCTAGAGAGAGAGAAAAAAAGGAAAGAGAGGGAGAGAGAGAGAGAGAGAGAGAGAGAGAGAGAGAGGCAGGTGTGGTTATAGAACGCTTTCTAGTCTGTTTCATTTGCATTCGGCAGTTCCACGAGACTTCGAACAAAAGTTTGGAAATAGAGACTGTATTACATTAACCACACGTACATGCTTTTTTTTGTCTATTTATCATTACCAGTATATCAACAAGACTTAGTTTTGTGTAATATAAGCTAGAGTTCACCTGAAGCTTGAAAGCTGTCAACAAGTCAAAAGTAATTCATTTATTACATTACATTTACATTTATTCATTTAGCAGATGCTTTTATCCAAAGAGACTTACAAACAAGGATAGTGGAAGCAATCAAAAACAATAAAAAGAGCAATGATATATTAGTGCTATAACAAGTCTCAGTTAGGTTAACACAGTAGACATAGCATGGGCTTTTAAATAATATATTAAATAAAAAGAAAACAGATAGAATAAAAAAAGAATAGAGCAAGCTAGTGTTAGAGGTCTTTACACAAACACACACTCATACACAACTGCATAATAAATGAAAAGAAAATAGAATACAAAAAGATTAGAAAGGTAGTTAGATTTTTTTTAAGAATAGAATTAGAATAGTGAGTGTTAAAGTTAGAGGGTCAAATAAAGATGGAAGAGATGGGTTTTAAGCCGATTCTTGAAGATGGCTAAGGACTCAGCTGCTCGAATTGAGTTGGGCAGGCCATTCGACCAAGAGGGAACATTTAATTTAAAAGTCCGTAAAAGTGACTTTGTGCTTCGTTGGGATCAATCAAGCGACATTCACTTGCAGAACGCTAGTTTCTAGAGGGCACATAAGTCTGAAGTAACACATTTAGGTAAATGGGTGCAGAGCCAGTTGTAGTTTTGTAGGAAAACATCAATGGCTTGAATTTTATACGAGCAGCTATTGGAAGCCAGTGCAAATTGATAAACAGAGGTGTGACGTGTATTCTTTTTGGCTCATTAAAAATTAATCTTGCTGCCGCATTCTGGATTAATTGTAAAGGTTTGATAGAGCTGGCTGGAAGACCTGCCAAGGGGGCATTGCAATAGTTCAGCCTGGACAGAACAAGAGCTCGAACAAGGAGTTGTGCAGCATGTTCCAAAAGAAAGGGCTTGATCTTCTTGATGTTGAATAAAGCAAATCTGCAGGATTGGACAGTTTTAGCAATGTGGTCTGAGAAAGTCAGCTGATCATCAATCATAACTCCAAGGCTTCTAGCTGTTTTTGAAGGAGTTATGGTTGATGTGCCTAACTTGATGGTGAAATTGTGATGAAATGATGGGTTTGCTGGAATCACAAGCAGTTCTCTTGGCAAGGTTGAGTTGAAGGTGATGGTCCAACATCCAGCAAGAAATGTCTTTTAGACAAGCTGAGATGCGAATAGCTACCGTCGGATCATCAGGATGGAATGAGAGGTCGAGCTTAGTGTCATCAGCATAGCAGTGGTATGAAAAGCCATGTTTCTGAATGACAGAACCTAATGATGCCATGTAGACAGAGAAGAGAAGTGGTCCAAGAACTGAGCCCTGAGGCACAATTCCCTCGAAAGAGAAACATAAAGGGGAAGGAGGCTGAAAAACACTGAAATAAACGGCCAACAATGAAACATATTTACATACAAAAAAAGGAAATGTATTTATAAAATTTGTTTATAAATACATTTTCAGTATGAATGTATTTTGAATATTACTGTCATTAGACATGCGACAAAAGCAAACATATAGGCTATTCATAACATTTATAGTGCTTAAGTGTTAGTATTTTAAATGAAGAGTTACACTGTAAAAAAGAAAATTATTTAATATTAACAATACATTGGGCTGTATTTATATGAACATTAGAATGTAGTGTTAGAATAAATACATTATTTTAATGTTTTATTAATTTTTGTTGCAAGTAGCCTATCTTAACCGTTCAAAGCTGTTAAATTTGCATAGTCTGTGAAGTAAAAAGAGCTCAGCATTTCTAATCATCATCATTGGCTATGCTTTTGAAAAATCATGACAAATAATAATAAAATAAATAAATAAATAAATAAACATGTAAAGGTGTCCAGCTTTCACATTAGTTCTATTTGGTTCATATAGAAGCCTGTTTCTGCCATAGAATAAAAAAGGTAATTATGTCTCAAAATTATGAGATTTAAACTTGCAATTCAGAGAAGAAAAGTAAGAATTGTGAGATTTAAACCCGGAGCTCCAAGAAAATAAAAGAAATCTCAGAATCCTGACTTTACATCTTTAAGGTCTGTTTTTTGTTTGTTTGTCAGACTTGCGAGATAAAAAAAAAAATTTTTTTTGGCAGAAATTGGCCCAGTAAGATTTTTGAAAACGAAATTTTTAAATAACGGTTTACAACCAAGATTTGTAGAACACTTATATATTGTTGCTCTTTTGTTGTTTTGATTGCTTCTGTTACTCTTTTTTTTTTAATAAGTTTTAATTATTCCTGTGATGCAAATCTGAATTTTCAGCATCATTACTCCAGACTTCAGTGTCACATGATCCTTTATAAATCCTTCTATTATGCTGATTTTTTTTCTATGCTGAAAACAGCTGTGCTGTGATATTTTCAGTATTTAAAAAAAAAACAAAAAAACAAAACAATGTACAGCATTTATTTAAAATATATATATATTTTTGTAAAAGTATAACGTTGATTAGTATATTGATAATAAATCAGATTGATTTCTGAAAGATCAGGGGACAATTTAGACTGTAATAAATTATAAAAACTGTTATTTTAAATTGCAATAATATTTAAAAATATTAATGTTTATTTTCTGTATTTTATTTTTATTTATTATATTTCAGAAGAGACTTCTTCAAAAAACATTAAAAAACGAACTGATCCCAAACTTTTGAACTGCGGTATATATATATATATATATATATATATATATATATATATATATATATATATATATATATATATATATGCTATTTTCACCCTCTAGCACCCTCTCTGTCTGTTTTGCTTCACAAAACAATTTGCAAATCAAATATTCCCCTATCAGATGTTCCATAAAGTACTCATGCACATGCGCGTAATTTGCACGGGGGTTACGGGGGTCATGACCCCCACAAAAATCAGATCCAGCTAATATAACCCCCCCAATATCATCACATCATTCAGATTAAAATAGATATGAAATATTCAGAATGAATACTTTTGTTCATTTTCTTTATTAATTTCATTTGCCAGCAAGAAAGATAGTATCATATTTTAAATAATCTGTAATGTACCCCCCGCCCACCGCACCGATTTGGTATTACCAAAGTCTCTGGTATTACCCAACCCGCTTTCTGTACCAAGTTTGTTCACTATTTTGCGCAGTCGATGGGATGAATGGTTGGAGAAAGCTGACGGAAAGATGAAAAGGACACTGAAAGGCAGCCAGACAACGATTTTTTATTGTTTGTCGACACCAGCCAAAAAAAAAGAAAAAAGAAAAAAAAAAGAAAAACGAAAAATCCTGACCAAACGGAGGTACCCTTAAGTTAGCTGTTAAGTTAGCTCAGCGTTTCTCAAAGTGTGGGGAATAGAAACATGACAAACAGGTTTTGTGCCCATCTTTTAAATTCCGTTATTTATTGACCATACACTCAAAACAAAGACACATTTAAATGTAAGCCTTGACGTTACTTAACCTCTTCACACGTAAGTTTAAAAGTATTTCAAGGCTACCGTTATTGATCGTAGTATCGCTTTATGGTTCCCATGGAGACGCGCCATTCATTGCTTGTCACACCGTAGCCACAATAGTGCTGAATGACTGATGATCTGCTTTTATTTCCTTTTTTATTCAAAATTTCACAAATGTGTTAGCTATAGCAGGATATCTGATATTCCGATTGTCAAATATGTGCAAGTGGATGTGTTTTGTTGTTCAAACACCTTTATAACGATCGCATTACTTGAGCTGTATGCGCAACGTATTTTAGGTATCTATCTTATTTAAATCCCTAAAAAAATACGTACATTATTAGGAATTTACCACCTCTGGTTCAATTTGAGATTATTTTTATTTTTGTTTGTTTGTTTGTTTTTTGTTGTTCTTTTTGCATGGATTTTGCAAAGTGTCAAAATGAATCAAAGCACAACTAGGTTAATGTTAGTCCACACTTGTATTGATGTTATCAGAAGCTAAATGCAAACACAATTATTATTATTTTTTTATCTAATTTTGAGTCTTATTTCATGCAAAGTGATAATATAATTGCACTTTCATTTTCTTTATTTGAAATTTTTTAATGCTGTTATTTGATGTTAAGTTTTTAAAATGTGATGTTAATAAAATACATTTTAACAGTTAAACTTAAAGCCTAGTTTATTAACATTTTGTTGGGGTGATTGGGGACAGGTGAGGCTCGGAACCCTTTCCTACCTCTGAAGTGGGGAATGGCAGAAAAGTTTGAGAAACACTGAGTTAGCTGATGATTTGTTTTGTTGACTGGAGTTGGCTAGCTAGATGTTCGTTTGCCAGTGTCCTATGAGGTAAAGCCAGAGGGTGCCAGGGACTGTGTAGAACCAATGTCACTGAATTGTAACTGCTGTTTGCTCCAATACAGTCACCCGTTTTGGGGGGGATTGCATAATTAAATTATGCAAATTAGCATGTTACCTTTTACACAAGAAAATAATACAATAAATTAATAAATAAATAAATATGCCGCGAGTTTAACCCCCCCAATGGTAGACCCAAAGTTACGCCCTTGCTCATGCAGCTGTGAAAGAAAGTTCAGAACATCAGGAAGGGAAAATCAACATTATTCCACACATGCTAGTGCACACGCAGACACACACACATTGATTGTGTCCTGTGGAGTCATATTTCACTATTCAGCCCATCTGGCATAAGACGCACACACAGAGTCTGTGGAATACTGAGCCAGGAGGTCAAAGTTCACCCTGTCCAACAGAACAGGTGGTTTCATTTACACACACTGAAAGGTGTGGTTTCACTTTTTCAGTTATACTGCAAGTAAATTAAAGGCTAACTTCTGTAAATGAATTCTAATGGGTTTCTCATGTTGTCAGTAAATGCCAATTAAAACTTAATGCCAATTAAAAAAATCTTTCTTTTGTCCTTATAAAAAGTAATGTGACATGGTATCAGATGGCCATACCATGGTACAATACTTGGATACATATTGGTATTAAATAATACCAAATTCACATACCATTGAATTTCAAACTATTTCAGAGAATACCATGGTACTACCATCATGGTAGTGTTAAAAAAAAACTGATAATACATCTGTCCAAAATGGCAACAGCATGGTATTACTGTAACTTGTGTGTTTTAGATGTTCCCATTTATGTGTGGCCTATAAAGTGAAATATTATGTATATTACATAATATTAATAATGAGCTTATTAAACATAAGAAAACAGAAGTTAATGAACCAAAGTTAGAGAATAATGAAGATGTCGCATACAGGGTAATTATAATTAACTAAAACTATTAAAAACATTTTTGTTAATTTAAATAAAGTTAAAAAGATATATATAAAAAATATAATATGAAAACTTAAACTAAACTAAAATCAAGAATGTTGCCTAGGCAACTAAAACAAGTTGTTAAGAACTAAGTTGAAGAAATAAATAAAATCTAATAAAATACTAAAAAGTAAAAACAACAAAAATAGTAAAAATGTAAGAAAAAAAAAAATGACATTGAAAATATAAAAGTAGAACTTGTTTTTAAAAACTGTAATAGTATATGAATAACACTAAAATAAAACTTGTAGTAAGTTCCTATAAACAGTCTATAACAGTCTTTAGTGTATGCTGATGACTAAATGTAATTTTTAGTACTATGACAGGGTCCTAGCTCATCATTGTAAAACATAAAAATTCAATATGCTGAACTGCTAAACCAGATATGTCCTTGGTTTTCATTTCAGAAATCTGGTCACCTTCGTGTGTTTGTGTGTGTAAAGGGGATTTCCTGTTTTTGTAAGCACCACTGAGAGTCTCCCATTACTCTCCTGTCTCTGTGATAAGTGGACATATTTAAATATGAGTCACTGACCCACAGCTAGAAAAACAAGGCAGCAGGGCAGCTCTCTCTCTCTCTCTCTCTCTCTCTCTCTCTCTCTCTCTCTCTCTCTCTCTCTCTCACTCACTCACTCACTTACTCACACACACACACACACACACACATACACACACAAACAGATACATAGCCATCTTTCTTTCTAACACAAACTATTTTCCAAACAAATTTTTTTATGCACACACAGGAGATGAATGATGGAGGGTGACAGGGTTCGGAGTCTGAGCAAGGTTGCAGGTTAATCTACATATAGTGAAGACATGGTATGATTACTATGCACACATGAGATGACACAAAAACACATACCGAACATCCTGTGACAGTGCGTGAACATCCAAACGTCTAAATATCTGAGTTATTGTCCCCAGGCCTTGACCGACAGTTCTGTTTTCTTTTCTTTTTTTAAACACTAAAGGCAGCCAGAAACAGTCACAAGGAGCTGCTTTTAGCCTGAACGCTACACATAGCACAGGGATAACTATAAAAGAGTGAGATGACAGCATCTAATGCCTTTCTACACTTTTAGCGCTATAGTTACTATGTTTGTAGGGTATATTTAGCAGTAGCAGGGCAGTGATTAACTGTCAGCTAGCTTTAGCCTGTAGCATGAGTTCATGTCTATTTAAAACTAAATGTAAAGAAAGGTTGCAGGCTCAAGTTGTACTGAGGTTTGACACTGCTGTTGATTACTACAAAAAATCATTCAGACTTGGAACTCAGTTCATAAAGATAAACAAAAATGCAGTAAAAGATTTACAATGGAAAGTAGTATACGTAGTAATTAATAATTTATTTTAGCTGTGGGACTGCAATTTTAGGTAGATGAATGCGTAATTAAGTTTTACCAACCAATTCCTGTGGATGGATTTTCCTCATAGTTATTTAATCCCTGCATCATTGCACGTCATGCTACAGTTACATATACCAGCTTTACATCGACATGACAGGAAAAAATGGATGTAATGTTGAATAGACAAGTTCAGTAAGCAGTTTTATCACATTGATCTCATGTTAACATCTCTAATGTTTAAAAAGAAGTACACTTTAGCACACTTGAGAGTACTTATAACGAACATAATATATTGAAGTACAGTGTGTTAATTGCAATTTAAATGAAAATATATTTTTGTTTGAATGTATAATAGGGTAAAAACCAGATTTTTTTTTTTTTTACTTACGTGGTTACTGAAACCATGCCTTCTTTCTTTGCGTGAAAATTTGGTCGGCATTACGCAAATATTTCCACATAGTGATGTAGTGATGTGGGGGCGTGTTTGAAGGAGCCGTTTTAGGGGGGCGTGGCAGAGTCTTAACTTTGATAAAGAATATCTCTTTGAGTTTGAGACTTTAGTTTTTGCAACTTTACAGAGCTTCGTAATGCACCAAAAGCTTGTAACATTCCAAAAAGAAGGGGAAAAATTTTAATTGCATCATATGACCCCTTTAATAGTAAACTAAGATATATTTTCATTTCTGCTAAAATTATATTTAAATATATTTGTAATTACATAAATAACTAATAACTTTAAACG